>NC_135979.1:9789905-9907405 GCF_053455715.1 Rhinoraja longicauda | reverse complement strand
TTTAGTCGGTGTTTATAGTATTCAAGTGGAGTTCAGGGAACAGGTAGTTTGAGGAGAGGTAAAAGTGGGAAGTAATAGGAGAGAAAAATGGTAAGGACAGATTGACAAAGAAGAATAAAGCCATGGTAAGCTATCGTCAACTGCAATCGAAGAGTAAAGAGTCGATTTTCACTCATTTTGAAGAATTTTGAAGAATTGAAGAATAGATGAACAAAAGCTTTTCACTAAACCTCGGTACACGTGACAACAAACTAAACCAAACTAAACTAGCTGGATGAAATGTGTTGGAAGGAATTGCAGATGCTGGATTAAACTGAAGATAGACACCAAATGCTGGAGTAACTCAGCAGTACCGGCAGTATCTCTGGAGGGAAGGAATGGGTGACGTTTCGTGTCGAGACCCTTCTTCAGACTGATGTCAGGGGAGAGTGAGATACATAAATAAGGAAGTGTAAGGTGTGGAAATAGACGATGACGTAGGGAGATATAGAACAATGCATGAAAGATATTCAAAAAAGTAACAATGATAAAGGAAACAGGCCATTGTTAGCTGTTTGCTGGGTGAAAATGAGAAGCTGATGCAAGTTGGGTGAGGGAGGGATGGAGAGAGAGGGAATGCAGGGGTTACTTGATGTTAGAGAATCAATATTCATAGCTAGCTAGATTAGAGTTGCATGAGAAATCCAACCATATAATACTCTCTTGCTCATCGGTAATTTTTATTTAAATTAATTATAATGAGTTTTTGAGATATTCGGAAAATGCAGCTTTCAAATGGAGGGTAAATAATGAATGGTAGCAAATCTAACCACAGAGTTGGAACCATTTTTTTAGACTTTAATTTCTCTTAAAACTGTTTGTTCTTATCTGTGTCAATGACGAAAGTCTGTAGAACAAAGACTCCGTGGTAGGCAAAAAAAACAACACACTTTTACTGCTCAGGGAAATAAGAAGTTTAGATATGGGAAATGCTGCATTAACCAACACACCAGAAAACATCCCCAGAAACAGTAGCATCCATTCATAGGATAAAGGAGCACCAGGAATGTCAGTCAGTCCACTGTGCCTGTGTTAATTCTTTGAAAATCTATCGATTAATTCTTTGTTTTCTATCCTTTCCTGTGGTCATGGAAAGATACAGCACGGAAACAGCCGCTTACAGCCCACCTCATCTGTGCCAACTGTGATGCCTATTCACGCTAATCACGTTTGCCCACTTTACATAAGCATCCTCCTACTCCATTCCTTTCCAAATACCCGCCAAATACCTATTAATTGGAATAATATCTGCCTCCTCTGCCTATCATCAACAGAGCACAGTCTGTGCGAATTAGATTTAGATTTAGATTTTTTTAGATTTAGAGATACAGCGCAGAAACAGGCCCTTCGGCCCACTGGGTCCGCGCCGCCCAGCGATCCCCGCACACTAACCTACACCCACTAGGGACAATTTTTACGTTTTCCCAGCCAATTAACCTACTTACCTGTACGTCTTCGGAGTGCGGGAGGAAACCGAAGATCTCGGAGAAAACCCACGCAGGTCACGGGGAGAATGTACAAACTCCGTACAGACGGCACCCGTAGTCAGGATCGAACCTGAGTCTCCGGCGCTGCATTCGCTGTAAGGCAGCAACTCTACCGCTGCGCCACCGTGCCACAGAATTGGCAGCAACACCTTCCTTGATAACCATTAGTAAAGCTGCATCCTCAACCCTCTGCTCTACTCACTCTCGAACTTGTATATTATATATATATACACATTTATTTATTTATACGAAACAGAAGTTCAGTATATATATAGATAGATAGAATGTGTAGGAAGGAACTCCAGATGCTGGATTAAACCGAAGATAGACACAAAAAGCTGGAGTAACTCAGCGGAACAGACAGCATCTCTGGAGAGAAGGAATGGGTGTTGTTTGGGTCGAGACCCTTCTTCAGACTGCTTAG
This sequence comes from Rhinoraja longicauda, assembly GCF_053455715.1. Lineage (NCBI taxonomy): Eukaryota > Metazoa > Chordata > Chondrichthyes > Rajiformes > Arhynchobatidae > Rhinoraja > Rhinoraja longicauda. The sequence continues at coordinate 9,905,455 of NC_135979.1, read as the reverse complement.
GGATAAGGGTATCAAGAGATATAGACGATGATACTAAACACTTTAATTCTCCTTCCCATTCCCACACAGACCTTTCTGTCCTTGGTCTCCTCCATTGTCAGAGTGAAGCTAAACACAAATTGGAGGAACAGCATCTCATATTTCGCTTGGGCAGCTTACAGCCCAGTGGTACGAATATTGATTTCTCTAACTTCAAGTAACCCTGGCATTCCCTCTCTCTCTATCCTTCCCCCACCCAAGTCGCACTAGCTTCTCGTTTTCACCCAACAAACAACTTACAATGGCCTGTTTCCTTTATCAACGTTACTTTTTTGCATATCTTTCATTCATTATTCTTTATCTCTAGAACTTCACTGTCTATATCTCTCGTTTCCCTTATCTCTAACCAGTCTGACCCGAAACGTCACCCATTCCTTCTCTCCAGGCTTGATGCTTGTCCTGCTGAGTTACTCCAGCTTTTTGCGTATATATACTGAACCTCTTTTTGTTTATTGTTTACAGAGTACTATGTTCACATATATGTAAGAATTTCATTGTTCTGTTTGGGACATATGACAAAAAAAAACACTCTTGACTCCTGACTCAACTCTTGCGCCTTCTGCAATGCCCTTGGTGTTCTTCCTGTGGTTTCCATCAGCTGGTAGAATTCCTGTGAAGACCTTGAAGACACAAAGACTCAGACATTCAATCATGCAGAGGTGTTTATTTCAGTGCTACATGACTGACAACCCACAATTCCCACGTTGAAACGTGGCAGCAATCATTTTTGGGTCATTTCGCGTCACGCTTGAAGTTGAACTGGCCAGCTCCGATCATGAATCATGAAATGGTGTCTGACACCATTTCTGCATGGGATGTGCATCAGGTGACATCACCTCAGAAAAGCACGTTTTCAATTACAGAGCCACAACACAAATACCACAAAACATTTCCAGCCCATTCATTTTAATGCCCCTCTCAACTGACAGCGCTTCCAGCAAGCAAACATTACACAAAATCTCAGGTGAATTGCCTGTCAGATCACTTTTCTCCTCACTATCTGTTGCATCTTCTCCTCACGCATTTAGTTTCGCAATTTCTTTGCATCCTTTGCTTTCTCACTCTCCTGGACACACTACTTCAGAGCAGGAAAACACAAATCAGGAAAATTGCCCGTTTCTCCCAGTTCCAGGCAAATTTTCTCGTGTTTCCGAAGCTTTCATGTGAAAGCAATTCAACATGTGAAGAAACAAAACATCTTTCAAAAGGACCACAAACTGTTGGTATTCTGGTAAAAATTAGGCAGCTCCTGGGTGTACAGAAATCAACAGGAAACATTAACAAAAATCCAGAGCTTTGTTCATCTTTAATTTGTTGCATGTGTTCACCATCCTTTATTGTAAAATGGTCAGTGGCAGAGCAACACAGGGCTCTCCGAAGGCAGAGGCTCTCAGCTTCATTCCTTCATGCCAATTCCTGGTTCCATTCATCTCCTTAAAACCAACCTCAGTTACTCATTCCAGTCTGAAGAAGGGTCTCGACCTGAAACGTCACCCATTCCTTCTCTTCAGAGATGCTGCCTGTCCCGCTGAGTTACTCCAGCTTTTTGTGTCTATCTTCAGTTTAAACCAGCACCTGCGGTTCCTTCTTACACACTCAGTTTTTATACTCAATTTAGTTTATTGTCACTGGTACTGAGGCAAGTGCTGTGTCACATTGTCAGCAAAAATGAGTTATTCCTCACAAGGTTTTACATTTACAATAGGAAAGAAATTAAGGTAAATCATGTTTATTATCAAATAAAGATTACATGATGGAACAGGACAAACATGAGTCATTTTCCACCTCTGACTTGCATTCAATATTCCTCCAAATGTATCCATTGAACAAGATCATTATTCACGACCAATGGTAGATAGTATAATTCACAAAGCCGTTTGAAAATAAAGAATGATTAAGAAAATAAACTCAATTGTTCTTTTATCATTGTTTCCATTTGGATTGATAAAAGAAATGCAGATGGGATTTACATAGAAGATGGGTGATAAGTTCAGCTTTTTGCATTAGACAGTTTAGTTTAGTTTAGAGATACAGAGCAGAAACAGGACCTTCGGCCCAACAAGTCCCCACCGACCAACGATCCCTGCATATTAACACTATCCTATGCACACTAGGGACAATTTACATTTATACGAAGCCAATTAACCTACGTCTTTGGAGTGTGGGAGGAAACCGAAGATCTCGGAGAAAACCCCACGTGGTCACGGGGAGAACGTACAAATTCCGTACAGGCAGCGCCCGTAGTAGGGATCGAACCCGGGTCTCTGGCACTGAAAGCGCTGCAAGGCAGCAACTCTACCGCTGCGCCACCGTGCTGCGTTTTTAACACAGTAAAATGCCAAGATGTTTGGTGGGGACTATCAAACAAATCTCAACACTGATTTAAAGACAGATGACCTAAAGCTTGGAAAGGAGAATATCTTATTGTTGGCACGTTGTGCAGGAGGAAGTGTGCTAGTGCGGTTAAACAATCGACTGACAGGAAGTTTCAAGTTCAACTGGGAAGCTGGATTGGAATGATTAGTCTTTGGGATAAATTGATGCTTCACCCTCATCAAAGTGAAGGTATTTTGAATTCAAACGCAGGAAGGTGCTTAAGCTGCTAATGAAGTGACAAGGATGGCACGAGAATTTGGGGTGGGACCATGACGCAGTGGTACAGTTGCTGTCTTAATACTAAATATTACAATAGTCAGATTATTAGTAGATTGGTTAGACAATGCAGAGCATGGATGAGGAAATATTCTGGTTCAAATAAAACTGAAAAAGCTGGAATTAGTAGGTACTCAGTACACAGGTAGACAGGTACATGGATCGGAAAGATTTAGAGGGATATGGGTCAAACGCAGGCAGGTGAGATTAGAGTAGATGGGACATCTTGGTCGGCATGGGCAAGTTGGGCCGAAGGCCCTGTTTCAATGCTCAATGAATCTATGACTGATCAAGGAGTCAGGCAGCATCTGTGGAGAAAAAAACAAAAATGTCGAGAGCTTTTATTTAAAACTTGTCCAAGTGGGCAAGTTGGGCCCAAACCTCTCATGCATTGGTGCAGCACCCTCTCCTCCCCCTCCCTTCTCCCCGTTTCCCTCTCCCCCTCTCCCCCTCCCCCCTGCCATCCCTCCCTCCCCCTCCCCTCCCCCCAACCTCCCTCCCTCTCCCCCTCCCCCCAACCTCCCTCCCTCTCCCTCTCCCTCTCCCCCTCCCCCTTCCTATCCTCCCTCTCCCCTTCCTCTCTCCCTCCCTTCCTCCTCCCCTTCCCCCAACCCACCTTATCCTCCCTCCTCCCCCCCTCCCTCCCTCCACCCCCCCATCCCTAGGAGATAGATTAAAACATTTACAATACAATACAATACAATACAATATATCTTTATTGTCATTGTACCCAGAGGTACAACGAGATTGGGAATGCGCCTCCCATACGATGCAATAATTTAAGTAATTAACAGCAACCCAACGAAACGAAACAATTGTAACAGTTTTTAGACAGGGTAAAGTGCAAGTTGATCTATGCGTTGTGGCCATCCGGCTCAGCAGGACCGGTTCATAGCAGCTATGGCCCTGGGGATGAAGCTGTTCCTGAGTCTGGAGGTGCGGGCGTAGAAGTGTGAATAACTTTAAAAATATAACACCAATTTCAATGAAACTTCTTCCATTAGAACCAAAGTGACGACGGTGAGTAAGGTGGGCCTAAAATTGTCGCGCTATCGTGTACCGTTTTGGCTGTAGTTCAGGAACAAACAAACAAACAAGAGTTTTAGTATATAGATTAAATTAAAATGTCAGAAATACCCTTTCTAGACTGCTTTAATTGACTGGGATAATCACAGTGAAACCCTGGCCTTGTACAGAACTTTTGTACAGTGACAAAATCAAGCACCTCATTTAGTGGAACCACAAGAAAATTCCCTCCCTCATAATGCATGAAGAGGCCATACAGCATTCACATAGAACAGCTGAGGCCATGGATTAGAATGATATAATTCGTCCTGAGCACTTTGTTATGGAAGTATATTGAAACAATTACAAGTTCCTTGAGAAGATATCAGGAATAGAAATCTACAGTGCTATACAAAGAGGGTTGAGATACTGGGATTCATTATATTGGGTTGAGAAGGTAAGATATATATATTTTTAATAAATGCAGAGTTTTGTTTCAATAGTTGCCTGGGAAAACTATTTCCTTCGATTAGGGAGTAGGTGAGTGGGCAGAGGGAGGTACTTAACAGTAAAAGTTAAGGGAGAGGGAAATAAGGATTTCTTACCATAGGTAATAGGGAATACTTTGCCATGCAAGGGATCAGCAGAACAGATTCAATCCTTAATCCATAAATGAAGTAATGGAGAATGTAGGCAGAGACTATGCATTGAAATGACCTTTAGATCGCGTCAGCAAAAGCTAGCTAGGGCAACACCGTGGTGCACAGGTAGAGTTGCTGTCTTACAGCGCCAGAGTCCCGGGTTCGATCCTGACTACGGGTGCTGTCTGTACGGAGTTTGTACGTTCTTCCCCGTGACCTGTGTTGGTTTTCTCCAGGATCTCTGGATTCCTCCCATGCCAATTGGCTTGATAAAACTGTAACTTGTTCCTAGTGGTGTAGGATGGTGTAAATGTGTGGGGATCGCTGGTCGGCCCAGACTCGGTGGGCCGGAGAGCCTGTTTCCATGCTGTTTGTCTAAACTAAAGTAAAAAGACAGCAGAAGATACCCTGGGCCAATTGGACTCAGTGACATTCACTGACTGCCATAGTCTTTAGTCAGAGGGTGATGAATCTGTGGAATTCTTTGCCACAGAAGGCTGTGGAGGCCAGGTCAGTGGATATATTTACGGCAGAGATAGATAAATTCTTGATTAGTATGGGGTGTCAGAGGTTATGGGGAGAAAGCAGGAGAATGGGGCTGGGAGGGATAGATAGATCAGCCATGATTGAATGGCAGAGTAGACTTGATGGGCAGAATGGCCTAATTCTACTCCTGTCACTTATGATCTTATGAATAACTACTCTTCAGTTCTGCTTTCATAGCCTTCTCTGAACTCTTGAAGATGTAACAGCTGTAACAAATTAAGAGCAAGGAATTTTCAATTGCTTTTATTTGAGATTTACATGTGATTCCAATTAATTCCTTTTGCATTGCACTGAACTGTGGCTCATTGAAACCACTGACAAAAAAGCAATTGAGCTAGTTGTGAAAAAACTAGACCATAAGGGTGACTTGGTGATGAAATGATGACCGAGTAAGGGGTGTTTGTGTGCTTTAACTATATGCCCTTGGCAAGTAAAAAGTGGTAGCCCAGTAAGTCAATGGTGCCCAAGTATTCAGTGGCCTCCTGTATAAACAGCTTTCTGCAGTGGTAATGGCTCTCGCTCAGAAACCCCAGTCTCAAATTGGAATCTAATCCAACTGCATTGTAATAAAAATGAACTGCAGATGCTGGTTTAGACCAAAGATAGACACAAAATGCTAGAGGAACTCAGCTAGTCAGGCAGCATCTCCGGAGAAAATGAAAAAGGATCTGCTGAAGAAGGACCCCAACCTGAAACGTCGCCTGTCCATTCTCTCCAGAGCTGCTGCCTGACCCTCTGAGTTACTCCAGCATTTTGTATCTATATTCTTGTATTGGCTTAGCTTACTCAGGAATAAATATTTAATCTCCAAACATCCCTCAAAAAAAATCAAATGTTTACTGTTTCACTCTGACAGGACAAAGAAAAAAAAAAGCTGGTATGTGTCATAAACACATTTTATTGCAGCCTTGGCTCATGTTAACTCTAGTAAAACCACATGTTAACCTCTCCTCAACTTTTAGGATTTCATCTGAACTCACGCTTTTTGGGTGTACTGGAGTAACTACGCAGGCCAGGCAGCATCTCTGGATAAATTCTTGATTAGTATGGGGTGTCAGAGGTTATGGGGAGAAAGCAGGAGAATGGGGCTGGGAGGGATAGATAGATCAGCCATGATCAGCAGGCCAAGCAGCATCTCTGAAGAAAAAGGATGGGTGACGTTTTGGGTCAGGACTCTTTTTCAGATCCTTCTTCATTTTCTCTATAACTTATGAGCATTAGAGACTCTACCATAAGAGCCATTCTTAAAGAGAACATAAAGTGACGGAGGATCTCAGCAGGTCAGGCAGCATCTGGGGAAGGAATGGACTGACAGCATTTCCGGTCAGGATCTTTCTTCAGACTGATAGGAACAGGGGAGAGAAAGCTGGAAAATGCCTGGCAATAGGTTGATCCAACTTACTCCTCCCTACTCCCGTTGATCTAAAGAAAGGTCCCGACCCAAAATGTTGCATATCCATTCCCTCCCCATTCAGTTCCTCCAGCACTTTGTATGTGGTTCAAGAGTCCAGCACCTGCAGTTTCTTGTGTCAACCATTCTTAATGCTTCTGTTTTAGTTAAATCTGTTTCATATCCCCATTACATATTGGCTCAGAACACAAATATGCGGCCAGATTGGGAATGTTGTCTGTGGTCAATATGTTGGAGCACAATGAGAAGATTTCTCCTTCTAAAGTTGGCTGATTTGACAATTATTTAAAAAGTGCTGTCCCAATCGCAGATGATAGCAGTAATTGGTGAATTAACACCAGCTTTAAAGGATTGGTGCTTTGACCTTCTGTGTCAGTTTCCCAGCCTATCATTTTCTTGGGGGTCATGTTTCCATCAAAAAAAAAGTGTTTTTTTTTATCCCAGTTCATTACTTACTTCTCTCACTCATTTCATGTAAGATGGCAACTTAAGGCTCTGGCAATGATCAGCCATCACCTCATTGAATGGGGAACGACCATGAAGGGCTACATATTCTGATAATTGTGCGGCACGGTAGCGCAGCGGTAGAGTTGCTGCTTTACAGCGAATGCAGCGCCGGAGACTCAGGTTCGATCCTGACTACGGGTGCTGCACTGTAAGGAGTTTGTACGTTCTCCCCGTGACCTGCGTGGGTTTTCTCCGAGATCTTCGGTTTCCTCCCACACTCCAAAGACGTACAGGTATGTAGGTTAATTGGCTGGGTAAATGTAAAAATTGTCCCTAGTGGGTGTAGGATAGTGTTAATGTACGGGGATCGCTGGGCGGCACGGACTTGGTGGGCCGAAAAGGCCTGTTTCCGGCTGTATATATATGATATGATATGATAATTGACAGTAGTCTAGCCTGTCAGATGTAAGATTGTAGATTCAAGTCCCCATTAGGTCCTGTGAAGCTGTCTCACTGTTCAACGTTCCACCCTATTCCCGTAAGCCTTTAATTTTGTCTTGGTTTAAGATAGCTTGCAAGTACTACTGAATATGACAGTAATGACATCAGTCTGAAGAAGGGCCTCGACCCGAAACGTCGCCCATTCCTTCTCTCCTGAGATGCTGCCTGACCTGCTGAGTTACTCCAGCATTTTGTGAATAAACACCTTCGATTTGTACCAGCATCTGCAGTTATTTTCTTACATGACAGTAATGAATGTGTAGATGCTGAGAGTTTAGAGATACAGCACGGAAACAGGCCCTTCAGCCCACTGAGTCCATGCTGTCCATCGATCACCCGTTCACACTAGTTCTATGTTATCCCACTTGCGCATCCTACATGCTCAGGGCAATTTACACAAGCCACTTGACCTACAAACCTGCATGTCTTTGGAACGTGGGGGGAAACCAGAGTACCCAGAGGAAAATCATGTGATCATATAGAAGAACGTATAAACTCGACAGCACCCACCCGTAGTCGGGATCGAACCCGGATCTCTGGTGGAGTGAGGCATCAGGTCCACCGCTACCAACGTCGGAAGAGTTTTTGCACAGTTCTTGTTTTATATTGATATTATAATTCTGAATAAAGTTTATGTTTGGAACTAAAAAAAATATGGAGTTCAACAAACGTGTCCTTGTCAAACGTGACTCCTGAACTTGTGATGGAAGCAAAACCATTTTTGGAAATGGCATTTTTTAGAGTGGATGCCACAGATAATAACACAAAATATAATTCAGAAGCCATGGCAAAATTAACCATCATGGAACAAAACACCTGATTTTATTCAAAGGACAAGCAGCTGAGAATATATAAATGCCAAATCATGTTAACTTTATGAAATTATTCTGCCCCCTGTTACTGCCTGTTGCTAGCTAATCCAATTTGTCTTTACTATTCTTATCACAACCATCTGCATTTGATGATTTCCTTTCCTCCAACCACCTGAACATTATTTTTAGTTTGAGCATAGCAAGACTCATTCTATAAATTTCAGTCCCATTCCCTGTAGATTTTGAGAAAAATAAGAACATATGGTAGGTTTCATTTACCTACGACGTTTCTTGTCAGTGACATAATGAGGCATGATCTGCGATCGTAGTCACAAAAAGGATTGTTTGTTGTCGTGGTAGGTGGTGGGGGGAGAGGGAGGGAGGGTAAAGGGAAGGGCTGGCAGCAGAACTACACCCTGCCTACACCTAGAACACACCATGGAGAAAACAGAGTCGGTAGGGGGGCGGGGCACAAATAGGGCAGGTGTGTATAGGTTTAGTTTAGTTTAGAGATACAGCGCTGAAACAGGCCCTTCGGCACACTGAGTCCGCGGCGACCTGTGATCCCCGCACACTAACACTGTCCTACACAGTGTTAGCACGGTAGCGCAGTGGTAGAGTTGCTGCTTTACAGCGAATGCAGCGGCGGAGACTCAGGTTCGATCCTGACTACGGGTGCTGCACTGTAAGGAGTTTGTACGTTCTCCCCGTGACCTGCTTGGGTTTTCTCCGAGATCTTCGGTTTCCTCCCACACTCCAAAGACGTACAGATATGTAGGTTAATTGGCTGGGTAAAGGTAAAAATTGTCCCTAGTGGGTGTAGGATAGTGTTAATGTACGGGGATCGCTGGGCGGTACGGACTTGGTGGGCCGAAAAGGCCTGTTTCCGGCTGTATATATATATGATATGACAACTAGGAGCACTTTATACCAATCTAATTAACCTACAAACCTGTACGTCTTTGGAGTGTGGGAGGAAACTGAAGATCTCGAAGAAAACCCACGCTGGTCACGGGGCGAACGTACAAACTCCGTACAGACAGCGCCCGTAGTCGGGATGGAACCCCCGCTCCCTGGCGCTGTGAGGCAGCAGCTCTACCGCTGTGCCTCTGTGCCGCATCTGGTCAAATGCTTTTAGGAAGGTGGTGAATGCAGGATGACCAGCGGTATGTCACAGTACCATGAAATAGCAAAGAGATCTTTTTGTTTCACGTTCCGCTGACAGTTCAACAAGACACACTCTCCTGCTGTTTTCGCAAGAGCCTTGAATTTGGTTCTCGCTGACTGTATTGATCTCCTTATTTAAGGAAGAGTCCGCCTACACTGTAAGCTTCCTTCCTCACCTTCCTTCCTCGTGGAACTTGCAACTCTTTCTTTCCCAGTTCTGATGTAGGGTCACAGACACAAAGAAGCCCACTTTACTTCTCGTTCCTTCTAAGCCTGACTTGCTGAGCTTTATCGGCATGTTCTATTTTTGTAATCTCAAACAGAAATGGTGTGTTATTTTTTGCTATTTTATCTGTAGATTGATCAGATAGGTGAACTGAGACCGCCAAGAGGGGAACCTCACACTGATCGAGCAAAAAACTGTTTCCACGCAGATACAAGAAACTGAAGATGCTGGAATCTTGAGCAAGACACAAAGGACTGAAGTAACTCAGCGGTTCAGGCAGCATCTGTGGAGAGAATGGACAGGCAACACTTCAGGTCAGGACCTTTCTTAAGAATCAAGAGCCATCTAAAGAGGGGTCCCGACCTGAAACATTGTCTGCCCATTCCTTCCACTGCCTGACCCCCTGAGTTCCTTCAGCAATTAATTTTCGCTTATGATTCCAGCATCTGCAATTTCTTGTATCCTTCCATGGGCGGCACGGTGGCGCAGCGGTAGAGTTGCTGCCTTACAGCGCCAGAGACCCGGGTTCAATCCTGACTATGGGTGCTCTCTGTACGGATATTACACGTTCTCCCCATGATCTGCTTGGGTTTACTCCGGGTGCTACGGTTTCCTCCCACACTCCAACGACGTATAGGTTTGTAGGTTAATTGGCTTGGTACAAATTGTCCCCTAGTGTGTGTAGGATAGTGGTAGTGTACTGGGATCGCTGGTCGGCACAGACTCGGTCGGTCGCAAGGACACTTTTAGAAAGGAGGTGAGGAGGAACTTCTTTAGTCAGAAGGTAGTTAATCTGTGGAATATTGCCACAAAGGGCTGTGGAGGCCAAGTCAGTGGATAGAGACAGAGATAGACAAATTCTTGATTAGAATGGGTGATAACAGTTATGGGGAGAAGCAGGAAAATGGGATTAGGAGGCAGAGATCAGCCATGACTGAATGGCAGAGTGAACTCGGTGGGCCGAAAGTCCTAATTCTACTCATAACGTGTTAACTTGGTGGGCCGAAGGGCCTGTTTCCATGCTGTATACCTAAACGAAACTAAACTAAACAAAACCCATATAAGCTGTTGTATAGCAAAACACAAAGGACTGGAGTAACTCAGCCGAGTAACTCAACACAGCCACTCGAAACATATAAGATTATTAAGGGGTTGGACACGTTAGAGGCAGGAAACATGTTCCCAATGTTGGGGGAGTCCAGAACCAGGGGCCACAGTTTAAGACTAAGGGGTAGGCCATTTAGAACGGAGATGAGGAAAAACTTTTTCAGTCAGAGAGTTGTAAATCTGTGGAATTCACTGCCTCAGAAGGCAGTGGAGGCCAAGTCTCTGAATGCATTCAAGAGAGAACTAGATAGAGCTCTTAAGGATAGCGGAGTCTGGGGGTATGGGGAGAAGGCAGGAATGGGGTACTGATTGAGAATGATCAGCCATGATCACATTGAATGGCGGTGCTGGCTCGAAGGGCCGAATGGCCTACGCCTACACCTATTGTCTATTGTCTTTTGTGCCAACATGCACAGATCACAGGAGAGATTTTTGGATTGGGACACTATTGGTCTTAACATACTGACATGCATCCAATAAAGTGCCCAGTGAGTTATGATTTTTTTTTAGATTTGGAGATACAGCGCGGTAACAGGTCCTTCGGCCCACCGGGTCTGCGCCGCCCAGCGATCCCCGCACATTAACACTATCCTACACACACTAGGGACAATTTTTACGTTTCCCCAGCCAATTAACCTACATACCTGTACGTCTTTGGAGTGTGGGAGGAAACCGAAGATCTCGGAGAAAACCCACGCATGTCACGGGGAGAACGTACAAACTCCGTACAGACGGCGCCCGTAGTCAGGATCGAACCTGAGTCTCCGGCGCTGTATTCACTGTAAGGCAGCAACTCTACCGCTGCGCCACCGTGCCGCCCTGTTTTTTACACCATTCAAATGTCCCAAAGCACTTTACAGCCAAGTATTTCTGAAGTATAGTCACAATTGCACAGCACAGCAATGCCACACTACTCTGTTTTAGTGGGGGTAAACATTGGCCCAGGTCAGCATAGGAATTTTCCTGTTCTCCTTCAAAATAATCCTGCAGGATTAAAGTCATAGAGTCATCGTCATACAGCATCATAGTCACTTGGCTAATAAAATGTATTCAATTCAATTCAATTCATGGAAGCAGGCCCTTCGACCAACTTGCCCACGCCGACCAACGAGCCCATCTACACTAGTCCCACCTGCCCATAACCCTCTAAACCTATCCTACCCATGTACTTGCCATTATGATATTACCTCCTCCAACTACCTCCTCTGGCAGCCTGTTCCATATGCCCACCACCCTTTGTGTAAATAGGTTGCTCTTCAGGTTCCTATTAAATCTTTCCCCCTCACCTTAAACCTGTCCTCTTGTTTTCGATTCCCCAACTCTGGGCAAACGACTCTGTGCATTTACCCGACCTATTCCTCTCATGATCTTGTACACCCCTGTACATTCACCTCTCATCCTCCTGCGTTGCAAGGAATAAAGTCCTAGTCTGCTCAACCTCTCGCTAAAGCTCAGGCCCTCGAGTCCCGGTAACATCTTCGTAAGTCTTCTCTGCACCCTTTCCAGCTTGACAACATCTTTCCTATCACATGGTGACCAAAATTGAACATAATATTCTAAATGCGGCCTCACCAATGTCCTATACATTGTTTAATGTATAATGATTCTATTAGAAAACATCTGAAAGAGCATTCGAAAGGGTCAAGAGACTTTTATTGTCATATGTCCCGAAATGGAACAATGAAATTCTTACTAGCAGAGCGTCAACAAATGGAAGATCAATATATAGAGTCATAGAGTCATAGAGTCTTACAGCGTGGAAAAAGGCCTTTCGGCCCAACCTGCCCACACCAGTCAACATGTCCCATCTACATGACTCCCACCTGCCTGCATTTGGCCCATATCCCTGTAAACCTGTCCTCTCCATGTACCCGTCTAAATGTTTCTTAAACATCGTGATAATACCTGCCTCAACTACCTCCGCCAACAGCTTATTCCATACGAATATAGACACAAAAAGCTGGAGTAACTCAGCGGGACAGGCAGCAACTCTGGAGAGAAGGAATTGGTGACGTTTCGGGTCGCGACCCTACTTTAACTAGGTTTATTACATACACCTACCACCCTTTGCGTAAAAAAGTTGCCCCTTAGGTTCCTATTAAAATCTACCCCCCCTCACCTTAAACCTATGTCCTCTGTTTCTCGATTCCCCTACTCTGGGCAAGAGTCTCTGTGCATCTACCCAATCCATTCCTCTCATGATTTTGTACACCTCTACAAGATCACCCCTCAAAACACATGAAAACAAACGAACAGTGTCTTGCCTCAAATCATAACCTCAATTCATTTGCAAGACAGCATCCCTGACAGGAGAATTGTCCGTCAGTGTTGCGGCCCTCAGTACATATCTCAGAGTGTCAGGTATGACTGCTTATCCTTCCGTCTTGGCCTTGAGAGTTCTCCTCGGTGTTGGCCGGCTGAGCAAGAGTTAACACGGGGTTTTTTTGGCACCTTTCCTTCGCCCAGTTAACGTTGTCAGATGCATTATTCAACAATTTGCTTTAAAACAGCTACTTCCCATTACTTCCTTTAGTAAAGTCAACAAAATTGTAACAGATTCCATGACCCCCTTCTCTGAGGCATTTTGAGTGCAGCCAACAGTTTAATTTTCGAGCCTATTCCCCAGTGTCAAGTGGCGCCTCTTTAAATGCACAAAATCTGTGTAAAGTCTGGCGGGAAGTGCAGGCAAACCCTCTGTTTGTTTGGCGGTGGAGGGAGGGAAGTGAGGAGCCGGGGCTTCTTCCAAATAGATCCCATATGAAGGGATCAGACTCCTTGGACTACATCAATACTTTGGCTTCAAGTCAACCAGGCGAGCTTGGATTTTAACTGTGGCTCTAGCTATGGGACGTGGCGTGAACCCAGATGGCGTCTTTAGTTTTGACCTACTGTCAGTGTCGGGGCAGCTTGGATTGCTCCGGCTTTGCTGTGTATCTGTGATGAATTAAGTCGCACACAAGGCCGAAGAGAAAAGGCTGCCAGCAGTACACATCCTTGAGGGTTGTTTTTTAATTTTACTACAAGGCTCACAGACGTAATTAAACCAGCTCACTTCTTGTTCCTTGGCTACAACCATGGAGTCAGAAGGAAACATAAAACTGTCGCTGCTGCTTTTCATCGTTAGCAAGAAAAAGACGTGAACCCGCTTGTTTTAGATTCCAAGTACGATAATCCTGAGATGTTGTTGGTGAGGTCTTGATCTGAAGCAGGAGTAAGAGGGATGGGAGATGATTGGATACCATGCGTCAACATGACTCAGTGCCCGGTTTTAAGGCAATGGTGTTAGCAGCCTAATTCACCCAAGGGGGAAACTCACTAGATTGGGGTGCCATCTATTTTGCATGGTGCCAGACTGGGGCAATGCCCCCAATTTGAGAGTGTCTTCAGTATCGGTCTGCAGTGGTTCAAGAAGCCAACACCATCACCTTTTCATAAGTTCATACGTTATTGGGGCAGAATGAGCCTATTGGGCTCATCAAGTCTACTCCGCCATTCAATCATGGCTGATCTATCTTTCCCTCTCAACCCCAGGGCCGTCTTAACGCATGGGCCTGATGGGCACTTGCCCGGTGGCCCACGAGCATAGGGGCCCCATGCTGATCTGTGTATGTTAAGTGACTTGCAATAAATAAATACTACTTTAAAAATGTAGGTTCAATAAGTGCTTTTTTCACAACATTTTCGGTCCCTAAGTGCTTCTCACAGCGATCTGTAAGTGCTTTTCGCAACAATGTAGCACCCTAAGTCCATCGCTAAGTGCTTTTCGGAAAGTGCTTTTCGCCGGCACGACAGGGGGGGGCTGGTAGGGAAAGGGGGGTGGGGGAGAGTAACGGTAGGGGCCCCAGTACACTGCTTTGCCCGGGGGGCCATAATGCTGTAAAAACGGCCCTGCTCAACCCCATTCTCCTGCTTTCTCCCCATAACCCGTGACACCCGGTACTAATCAGAAATCTGTCAATCTCCACCTTAAAAAAAATCCATTGACTTGGCTTGCACACCATTCTGTGGCAATGAATTCCACAGATTCACTGCCCTCTGACTCAAGAAATTCCAGCTCATCTCCTTTCTACAGGTGCGCCCTTTTATGCTGAGGCTCTGGCCTCTTGTCCTAGGCTCTCCCACGATTGGAAACATCCTCTCCATATCCACTCCATCCTGGCCTCTCACTATTCGATAAGTTTCAATTGGGTCTCCCCTCATCCTTCTCAATTCATTTTCAAGAACAAGTATGGATGTTCAATAAATTCCATCCTTTCCACTGAAAACCACGTCTGATGATTGATCTTTAAACAATGGATGCTTTCTGGGACAAGCTTAGGTCATCTGCTCCATGATCTCAAATGGCTCACATTTTCCTGGGCCGTGGAGAAATACAGCAAGGAAACAGTTCTTTCGACACACCAAGTCTATGCCCATTTGTCAAACAGCCATTTACGTGAATTTCACTTTAGTTTTCCCACGTTCACAACTCCTGAGAGGGAGAGGTGCAGGAGTAGGCCATTCGGCCCTTCGAGCCAGCACCGCCATTCAATGTGATCATGGCTGATCATCCACAATCAGTACCCCGTTCCTGCCCTCTCCCCATACCCCACAACACCTGATTTGGTGTTTTACCTTAAGGTATTTTCGGTACGTACCAAATCTTGTGTAGGTCTCTCTCCATATCCATCGCATTGAATGTCATTGCAAGGGTAACAAATCACCTGACCTGAAATGTTGCTGATTCATGTTCTCCAAAGATGCTGCCTGACTAATTGAACAATCAGAGTGGAGTGGATTGGCCACCTCCAATGTCAGAGAGTGGCAAATACAAATTGGGGGAACAGCACCTCATATTTCATATGGGCAGCTTACATCCCTCCCCCACCTTAGTCGTCGTCCTAGTTTCACTGTCGTCCTGCTGAATTTCATTATTTGTATCACTTGCTACCACCTTCCCCACAGCCAACATTGCTGCTTTTTGAATACCTTTCATTCATTTGTTCCATGTACCTTTTCATATTTCTCGTTTCCCTCTCCCCTGATTCCCGGTCTGAAGAAAGGTCTCGACCCGAAACATCACCAATTCCTTCTCTCCAGAGTTGCTGCCTGACCCGCTGAGCTACTCCAGCATTTTGTGCCTGTCGTCAACGAGAATGGGCAATGGATTCCATGGGCAATGGATTCCATGGGCAATGGATTCCATGGGCGGACCCACAAAAGGCCTGTTTGCGATTTGTTTATGTCAGGGAGTTCCTTGAATTGAGAATGATCGACATGGAGAATGTTCCTCCGCCCAGGAAGCAAAAGCAAGGAGTATGTCCACCTTGGAGGTCAGCTTGGTTTCCATCGAGGACCTAACTGTCTGTCCACAGTGCATTGAATGGACTTCTTCATCCATGCCCGATCAAAGGCACACATGCTAGCATTAGGTAGCAATGAGAAACAGGAGCTCTGGCTGATTGGTTTCTCCTCCTCTCACCAAGAAACACCAAAGTCAGTTGCATCACTACTCCTAATGACAAATGAAACAACCTAGCTAAGACCACAAATCAAAGCTGAGATCTTCCTTAGCTTAGATTGCATCAGGAAATGCATTTCCTGACCTGTTAAGGGCATTTTAAATGCTAGTTAACCAAAGCAATGCTCCAACGGGAGAAAAAAAATCTTGTGATAAATGGGTTATTTACTAATCAGATCCAGTTGTATTCCTCAGAGTCCAGGCTCGCTGAGTGAGGCCTTATACAAGGGTTTCTGACACACTGTGAGCATTTACACTGCTTAGCTGTTCACAGAAGTATTTACTCCAGCCTCACTGGCGAAACCTTGGAGATTGTGGTTGGTTCCCATAAACAGTCCTCATTCCATGGCATCCACTATTCTGATGAAGTGGGCTTCTGTCTGAGCTGCTGACCTTGGCATCGTTTGGGCTGTTTTGGGTTCCCACTTTGCCTTCCTCCATTCCTCTATCCCTCCCTCCCTTTTTAAACTTTCTGCTCTCCCTCCTTTCCTCTTTCTCCCTCTCCCTCTCCCTCTCCCTCTCCCTCTCTCTCTCTCTCTCTCTCTCTCTCTCTCTCTCTCTCTCTCTCTCTCTCTCTCTCTCTCTCTCTCTCTCTCTCTCTCTCTCTCTCTCTCTCTCTCTCTCCCCCCCCCCCCCCCCTCTCCCTCCCCCCCCCCCTCTCTCTCTCTCTCTCTCTCTCTCTCCCTCTCCCTTAGCTTTAAGGGGAAGCTGGAGAAGCTTGGGCCGGTACAGTGGTGCAGCTGGCAGAGCTGCAGTCACCTAGCGCCAGAGAGCCGAGTTCGAATCTGACCTCGGCTGCTATCTGTGTGGAGTTTTCTTGTTCTCCCCATGACCACGTTGATTGCCTCCGGGTGTTCCGTTTTTCCGCTACCATCGCAAAGATGTGTGGGTTTGTAGGTGAATTGGCCTCTGTAAAATTGCAATAACATTGGATAACATGGAAGTAGTGTGAATGGGTGACCAATAGTTGGCATGGACTCAGTGAATCGAAGGGACTGTTTCCATGCTGTATCTCTAAACTGAACTAACGATAATGAGGGAGAAAGAAATCAAGGGATAGGTTGATACCGTGAAATGAAGAGACAGGGATAAGCATTAATTGACCCCCTTGGTCAATTAATCCGCCGTCATGGTCTCAACTTCCACAGCTTCGCCGATGATATCCAGCTCCTCATCTCCACCAAGTCAATCTCCACCACCACACACTCTACACTGACAAACTGTATCTCTGAAATAAAATCTTGGCTTCAATCAAATTTCCTCAAACTCAACTGCAACAAATCTGAAATCATCATCATTGGTCCAAAAACGCTCACCAAATCCACCCAAAACTTCATCCTCAATATTGATGGTCTCCCAGTATCCACCTCCCCTCACATCCGGAATCTTGGAATCATCTTTGATCAAACCCTCTCCTTCGACAAACACATCAAACACATCACAAAGACAGCCTTCTTCCACTTCAAAAACATTGCCCGTCTCCGTCCATCCCTCTCCTTCACAGCTGCAGAAACCCTCATCCACGCCTTCATCACCTCCCGTCTGGACTACTGCAACAGCCTCCTCTATGGCTCACCCTCAAAAATCATCAGTAAACTTCAATACATTCAAAACTCCGCTGCCCGTCTACTCACCCACTCCCCGATCCGTGACCATATCACCCCCGTCCTTTACAAACTCCACTGGCTCCCCATCCCCCAGAGAATCCAATACAAAATCCTCCTCATGACCTACAAAGCCCTCCATAACCTGGCCCCATCCTACCTGACTGACCTCCTCCACAGGCACACTCCCACCTGCACCCTCCGCTCTGCTGCTGCCAATCTCCTGTCCCCCCCCATCCGGACCAAACTCAGATCCTGGGGGGACAGGGCTTTCTCCATCGCTGCTCCCACCCTATGGAACTCACTACCCCAAACCGTCAGAGACTCCTCCTCACTCACCACATTCAAAACATCACTGAAGTCTCACCTGTTCAGCACTGCCTTCAACCACTGAAGGTCACCTCACCTTCTGTCTCCTTTTTCTGTTTGTTTACTTATTTATCTATTTATTCACTTCTCTATGTTCTAGAAATCCCTGTAAAGCGTCTTTGAGTGTTTGAAAAGCGCTATATAAATGTAATGCATTATTATTATTATTATTATGTCAACCAGTCTCTACAGTAAATTCAATGATACATGTAATTGAACGCAGATTTCAAGATGGCTGCGCTGCCATGCGGCTGCGGTTCGCCGGCAGTTTGTTTGTCTTTTTTCTTTTTTTGTCTATGTGTTAGTGTTAGATGTGTGTAGTAGTTTATTTTTAGCTGTGTATATGTGGGGAGTGGTGGGGGTTGGGGGGGGGGGGGGGGGGGGGAGTGGGGGAAATCTTTCTTTTAAAAAAAAATCTCTTTCTCGAGGCGCGGCTCGGCCGCGGGACTTTCCATCGCCCGGCGCGGCTCGGCCGCGGGACCTTCCATCTCCTTGCAGGGGCTGCGCGAGTCGGGAGCCTCGGTCGCCTCGGCAGAAGTCGAACTATCTGTCCGTGGGAGAACCAAGGGGGAAGAGAGAAGAAATTTTCTTGCCTTCCATCACAGTGAGGGGATGTCTGGAGGAGTCACTGTGATGGATGTTTGTGTTAAAATTGTGTGTCTTTTACTCTGTACTGTTGTGGCTGAGTGGCAAATGATTTTCGTTCAATTCATTTTGAATGACAATAAAGGTAATTCAGATTCAGATTCAGATTCAGATTGTCACATTCTCAAACTAGTTGTGATTGTTCACCATCACTGCCAAGGATGTAAGTGATATTATGACTCTTTACTGTGCTCTTGCCCAAGTGGATATTCCCAATCCGCATTTGGGCAAAATGTAGTTCTGTGTAGTTTAGTTTAGTTTAGAGATAGAGCATGGAACCAACCCACCGAGTCCGCTCCGACCAATAATCACCCGTGCACTAGTTCTATCCTACCTACACCCTAGGGACAATTTACAGAGGCCGACTAACCGACAAACCTGTACGTCTTTGGAGTGTGGGCGGAAACCGGAGCACCCGGAGAAAACCCACGCAGGTCACAGGGAGAACGTACAAACTCCTCTCGCAAGTTCTCTCACAAGTGAGTTGGAAAGTTTGTGCGTTTGTGCCAATGTAGAACTTGACAGTGCAAAATCAAGTTTAACATATAAGGGAAAGTGGTGCTGTCAGAGGTGCCATCGTTTGGCTCAGATATATATTTGGGTTTTAATGATGCAGATGGAAATAATCACATCTGGAATAAAGGCAAGGGTTCATTAGCTCTCATGCTCAATATTGTCCTTAAAAATAATTATCTGTCTTTGGGTTTTGTGAAACATTGCAATGTACATATGTCTTTCATATTTGCCCACAACACAATGGTAGCTACATTACAAAAGGGCAGTGAAAATTACCAGAAAAATGCAAGACCTTACTTTCCATTAGCTGCCAATGATTTCTTCAAGGATTCTATCAATTGATCATAATTTGTCCAAAGTGTTTTTTCTGAGGTTCACATTTTAAATTCATAAGTTCATAAGTTATGGGAGCAGAAGTAGGCATCGTCTACTCCGCCATTCAATCAAGGCTGATCTTTCCCCCTCAACCCCATTCTCCTGCCTTCACCCCATAACCCATAACACCCTTATTATTCAAGAATCTCTGCCTTAAAAAAATCCCAATGACTCTGCTTCCACAGCTGTCTGTGGCAATGAATTCCACAGATTCACCACCCTCTGACTAAAGGAATTCCTCCTCATCTCCTTTCTAAAGGTGCGTCCTTTTATTCTGAGGGTATGCCCTCTGGTCCTATACTCTCCCACGAGTGGAAGCATCCTTTCTGCATCC
Source organism: Rhinoraja longicauda (assembly GCF_053455715.1). Taxonomy (NCBI): domain Eukaryota; kingdom Metazoa; phylum Chordata; class Chondrichthyes; order Rajiformes; family Arhynchobatidae; genus Rhinoraja; species Rhinoraja longicauda. The sequence goes on along the minus strand of NC_135979.1, from coordinate 9,885,558 downwards.
ACTCTATCCAGGTCTTTCACTATTCTGTACGTTTCAATGAGGTCCCCTCTCATCCTTCAAAACTCCAGCGAGTACAGGCCCATTGCCGTCAGATACTCATCATGTGTTAACTGGGGATTTAAATGACTTGTTGGAGGTTTTTGCATTTCGTACATGTGGAGTCCTGTTCTCTAGCTGGTGTTCAGGCAGTTTATTTGGTATCATTCAGCTGATCAAGGGTTTAAGTAATTCATCTGGGATTGTCACCAAAGCTGCAGCTGCTGACGATCTGAAGAGCTGGCAAATTAATTCCTGGCATCTGTCAGCAGAGTAAAATGTCATAACAAGCCGAATCTTTCTCAGTGGCATTATTCGAACGTGATTATTGGATAGTGTAACATCAATTGATGTTTCTGCCAGCATTTCCAGCAGAAGGACACTAGCTCCACTCATAACCCGACAACCATCATTTCAGTTAACCCAGCGTGGGTAGAAAGGCCGAACACCAAGGCAACCTTGGATAAATAATTGGGCAGCACAGTGGCACAGCAGTAGAATTGCTGCCTTGGACCCGGGTTCGATCCTGACTATAGGTGCTCTTTGTACGGAGTTTGTACATTCTCCCTGTGTCCTGCGTGCGTTTTCTCCGGGTGCTCCGGTTTCCTCCCACACTCCAAAGATGTGCAGGTTTGTGGGTTAATTGGCTTAGTTTAAGTGTAAATTGTCCCTAGTGTGTGTAGGATTGTGTTAGTGTGTGGGGATCGCTGGTCGGCACAGACTCGATGGGCATAAGGGCTTGTTTCTGTGCTGAATTAAACTAAACTGAAAAAAAAATTGCAGACACACCATACTATATAGACTTACTCCTATCACAGGATGATACGATAACCATGGGCCCACTGTGGTCACAAAGTGCTGGAGTATCTCAGTGGGTCGGGCAGCATCTCTGGAGAACATGGATAGGTGACGTTTCTGGTCGGGACCCATGCCTTTCTTCTCTATGTTAAGTGATTATTGGTTCCCAGCAGTCACTGAAGCTGTGGCATGTCCACAAAAACACTTTGAGAACATTTTTTAAATCTTCTCCATGTGGTAATCTCTGAAGATCTATTTCAAGAGGCTGGAATTGGGCTTGTGTGCGCTGCGACCAGCTGCCTGAGTCTAATAAGGGTTTATTACGTCACTTATTACATCACTAATCCATGTTCTCCAGAGATGCAGCCTGACCCACAGAGTTACTCCAGTACTTTGTGTCTCTTTGTGTAAACCAGCACCTGCGGTTCCATGTTTCTATGTATTGACCCATTGTGTCACAGTCAAATCTCTGCCTGGTAGAGTGAGACTCATTACAGATAACTTAATTAATGTTTAATTCTGTTTTTTAAAATCTGAATATCGCATTGAATTTACAATTCAGATTAAACATATTCCTCGATGTTCCATTACAAGACTTTCTGCTTCTAACTCCTTGCCCTTAACCCTACCATGAATGATGCCATATCTCCATTTCACACCCCATAGACAATACGAAAGTAAGACATTTTGTGCCAATATGATGATTCCTGACTAGTTTAGTCTATCATTAGACAATAGACAATAGACAATAGGTGCAGGAGTAGGCCATTCGGCCCTTCGAGCCAGCACCACCATTCAATGTGATCATGGCTGATCATTTTCAATCAGTACCCCGTTCCTGCTTTCTCCCCATACCCCCCTGACTCCGCTATCCTTAAGAGCTCTATCTAGCTCTCTCTTGAATGTATTCAGAGAATTGGCCTCCACTGCCCTCTGAGGCAGAGAATTCCACAGATTCACAACTCTCTGACATTGTCAGGTGTACCGAGGTACAGTGAACAGCTTTTTTTGTTGCATAACAGTATAACAGTATAACAGTATAACAGAGCTTTATTTATCGTTCGGTACCGAAGTACCGAACGAAACTACATAGCAGTCATAGAAAAAAAAAAGAACACAAGACACATAGCCCCAACACAAACGTCCATCACAGTGACTCCAAACACCCCCTCACTGTGATGGAGGCAACAAAACTTCCACTCTCTTCCCCACGCCCACGGACAGACAGCTCGTCCCCGACTGACCCGCACAGTCCCCGCAAGGGGATGGAAGTCCCCCCGGCCGAATCGCACCGGGCGCTTAAACGTCTCGCGGCCGAGCCGGGCGATGAAAGGCCCCGCGACCAAGCCTTGCGCAGCTAAGTCCCGTGGTCGAGCCGCACCAGCGATGTAAAGTCCCGCAGCCGAGCCGCACCAGCGATGAAAAGTCCCGCAGCCGAGCCGCACCGGGCGATGTAAAGTCCCGTGGTCGAGCCGCACCGGGCGATGTTAAGTCCCGCAGCCGAGCCGCACCGAGCGATGTAAAGTCCCGTGGTCGAGCCGCACCGGGCGATGTTAAGTCCCGCAGCCGAGCCGCACCGGGCGATGTTAAGTCCCGCAGCCGAGCCGCACCAGCGATGAAAAGTCCCGTGGTCGAGCCGCACCAGCGATGTAAAGTCCCGCAGCCGAGCCGCACCGGGCGATGTTAAGTCCCGCGGCCGAGCTGCACCGGGCACTGTTAAGTCCACCGGCCAAGCCGCACCAGCGATGTAAAGTCCAGCGGCCGAGCCGCACCGTGCGATGTTAGGCCCCGCAGCCGAGCCGCACCCCGCGCCGTGAGGAAGAGAAAAGTTTCCCCCACCCCCCACCGCCACCCCCCACCCACACCACCACCCCCCACACATACACAACCAAAAAAAATACATACAAAAATACAAAAATTCCAGTTAGTGGAAAGACTATGCACCATTACATTCAAGCTGTCCAGAGTGTACATACAGGATAATGAGAATCGATTTAGTGAAAGTCCAGTAAAGTCCGATTAAAGGTATATCGAGAATCTCTAATGAAGTGGATGGTAACTGAGGACCGCTCTCTAGTCAGTAATAGGATGGTTCAGTTGCCTGATAACAGCTGGGAAGAAACTGTCCCTGAATCTAAAGGTACTATCAATGACAGCCACGTTATCCCCAGTTCCAATATCACTGATGTGATAAAATGCTTAGAGATGATGAAAAGAAACATAAGTTGTCCTCATGTTTTTCTCAGTGTTTAGTTTAGTTTAGAGATACAGCGTGGAAACAGGCCCTTCGACCACCGAGAATGTGTAATCCAGCGATCCCCGCACACTAACACTATCCTACACACTAGGGACAATTTATAAATCTTACCAAAGCCAACTAACCTACAAAACCTGTACGTCTTTGGAAGCACTCGGGGGAAAACCCACGCGGTCACGGGGAGAACGTACTAACTCCACACAGACAGCACCCGTGGTCAGGATCGAACCCGGGTCTCTGGCGCTGTAAGGCAGCAAGCAACTCCACCACTGCTCCACCGTGCCACCCCTTTTATTTGCAGTAGTGTCCTGGAGGCTAAGCATTCACCCTCAAGAGACACCAGGGCAATCCTGGATGTGGGCATCCTAAAGACCAACACAGTTTCTGGGTCTGAGAGACAGGGATCAGGTCTGAAGAAGGGTCTCGACCCGAAACGTCACCCATCCCTTCTCTCCAGAGATGCTGCCTGTCCCGCTGAGTTACCCCGAGTTTTTTGTGTCTATGATCGGGTAACTGAGTTGCCCAACCATTCAGTGAGGCACTGGGAGGTGAGTGGAAACCTGGCCAAGACTGAAGCTTCTTTGTAGATGGGGCGTTTATTTTTTTTGTTTGTGTGCAATACAGATCGGGAGAAGCAGTACGGTCGTGGACAGGGTGAGATTGGCGAGCACCAGCTTGGGCTGAGAGGAGAGAGCACTTGCTTATGAAGGTGTGGAGGTGGAGGAGGCTCCTTCGAATGGCTTGGTGCGGTTCACCGACCACTCTTTGGCAATCCTGAGCCACACCACCGTGAGCTGACTTTACCCGGCCCTCAGCTCGCCTCCCCCCTGCCCAGTGAGACCATTGGACAGGTTTCAAGGTGCCCTGCCCCTTCCACACAAGGTCACAACTGGACGTCTATCAGCTTCCACTGTTTCTTTTCAATTCTTTGTTCTGGCTAAAAACAAAATCTGCCTCAGGGCCCCGGCAGCACACAATGTCAAACGGAGGCAAGTAAATTCATAAGGGAAACCGGGAGAACACCTTTATCCAAGGAGAGGTGTAACGCAGAACTCACCACTGGTTTGATAATGGTGAAAAAAAAGGTTTTAATTTGCATAGCAATCTCTGCAGCCATCAGGCTATTAAACACTACAACCTCCAAATAATCTCCGAACTACATAGCTTTGGGGCCATTGGTTTTGTATTTTTGCACAATTATTTTTTGTTTGTTTTTATGTATGTGTATGTATGTGTGTGTGTGTATATATATATATATATATATATATATATATATATGTATAATAATAATAATAATACATTTTATTTATATAGCGCTTTTCATATACTCAAAGACGCTTTACAGAGATTTTGAGAACATAGGGAAATTAATAAATAGATAAATAAGTAAATAAATAAATGAACAGAGAAAGGAGACAGTAGGTGAGGTGACCTTCAGTGGTTGAAGGCAGTACTGAACAGGTGAGACTTCAGCGATGTTTTGAATGTGGTGAGTGTGGGGGAGTCTCTAACGGTTTGGGGTAGTGAGTTCCATAGGGTGGGAGCAGCGATGGAGAAAGCCCTGTCCCCCCAGGATCTGAGTTTAGTCCGGATGTGGGGGGATAGGAGATTGGCAGCGGCAGAGCGGAGGGTGCAGGTGGGAGTGTGCCTGTGGAGGAGGTCGGTCAGGTAGGATGGGGCCAGGTTATGGAGGGCTTTGTAGGTTATGAGGAGGATTTTGTACTGGATTCTCTGGGGGATGGGGAGCCAGTGGAGTTTATAAAGGACGGGGGTGATATGGTCACGGATCGAGGTGTGTGTGAGTAGACGGGCAGCGGAGTTTTGAATGTATTGAAGTTTATTGATGATTTTTGAGGGTGCGCCATAGAGGAGGCTGTTGCAGTAGTCCAGACGGGAGGTGATGAAGGCGTGGATGAGGGTTTCTGCAGCTGTGGAGGAGAGGGATGGACGGAGACGGGCAATGTTTTTGAGGTGGAAGAAGGCTGTCTTTGTGATGTGTTTGATGTGTTTGTCGAAGGAGAGGGTTTGATCAAGGATGATTCCAAGATTCCGGATGTGAGGTGAGGTGGATACTGGGAGACCATCAATGTTGAGGATGAAGTTTTGGGTGGATTTGGTGAGCATTTTTGGACCAATGATGATGATTTCAGATTTGTTGCAAATGAGTTTGAGGAAGTTTGATTGAAGCCAAGATTTTATTTCAGTAATGCAGTTTGTCAGTGTAGAGTGTGTGGTGGAGGAGATTGACTTGGTGGAGATGAGGAGCTGGATATCATCGGCGAAGCAGTGGAAGTTGAGACCATGACGGCGGATTAATTGACCAAGGGGGAACAGGTAGAGGATGAAGAGGAGGGGGCCAAGGACTGAGCCTTGGGGGACACCTTGGGGGAGGGGAGCGGTGGGGGATTTACAGTTGTTAATGGAGATGAACTGGTGTCTGTCAGAGAGGTAAGATTTAAACCAGGATAGGGCTGTGCCGGTGATGTTAAGGGAGGTTTCAAGTCGGGTGAGGAGAATGGAGTGATTTATGGTGTCAAAGGCGGCGCTGAGGTCAAGTAGGATGAGGATGTTGAGGTTGCCAGCGTCGGAGGAGAGGAGAATGTCGTTTGTGATTTTGAGGAGCGCAGTTTCAGTACAGTGGTTTGAGCGGAATCCAGATTGGAAAGTTTCATACAGGTTATTGGTAGAGAGGTGGTATTTTAGTTGGGAAGCTACAGCACGTTCCAAAACTTTGGACAGAAAGGGTAGGTTGGAGATTGGTCTGAAGTTGTTTGGGGTGTCAGGGTTTAGACCAGGTTTTTTCAGAATGGGGGTGACAGCAGCGATTTTGAGGGATGGCGGGACGATGCCAGTGGACAGGGAGGAGTTTATTGTTGCAGTGATAAGTGGAGAGAGAGCAGGAAGGCAGGCCTTGACAAAGCTGGAGGGGATGGGGTCCAGAGAGCAGGTGGCAGTTTTTATTCCTGTGAAGAGGTCAGAGAGGTCGGTGGTGGAGATTGGGGAGAACTGAGGCAGTTCTGTGTAAATATATGTATGTGTGTATATATGTATAGTGTATGTGTATATATATGTGTGTGTGTGTGTGTGTGTATATGTATATATATATATATATATACACACACGCATACACACACACACACACATATATATATATATACACACACACATATATATACACACACACATACACATATATATATATATAGACACACACTCGCGCACACACACACACACACACACACACACACACACACACACACACACACACACACACACAGACACACATATATAGGACAATAAAACACTCTTGATTCTTAACTCTGGCATCTTTTACGAGCGCACATACACTGAGAGCGCTCTCTTGTCACGAGGTACCTTTGGGGCATAATCACTGATTTAACATAGTGCTGAAGATGATGCATCAAAGGTCTACAAGTACGATACTAGAGATTATTCTTCACAGTAAAAAGCACCAGTCTGGGGGCCAAACCGCTGAGAGTAGGAAGACAGGAGGATGGCCAGCTGTATGGATGGGAAAGGCTTTGAGGGATGGGGGCCAAAAGAGGTCTTTAAGATATAATTCGATAGGGCAGAAATAGAGAAGATACATCCCTTTGTGGAAATGTTCACAATAAGAACCCAGGAATGTAAAATGGCGGGCAAATAAATTAATGAAGGAAATAAGGAGAATGCCTTTAGCCAGAGAGAGAGGTGCGATGTTGAACTCACCACTACAATTCTGCTTGAGGTTAATAGCTTTGATGATTTTGAAGGAAAAGGACGAAAGGATAAATTATAGGTAATTAGTGGGATCTGTGTGGAGAGGCTTGTGTTGAGCAAAAATAACAGCACTGAACAGGGGGGCTGAATGGCCATATTTTTATGCTGGGCATTATACATAACTATTGGCAAACGTTGGATCTGTAAAACATATTTACAGGGGTATGGGGAAAGAGAGGGACTAATTGGACAGTTCAATCAACACCTGCCCCATTGGACTGAATCCTCCTGTGCTATGTGATTCCTCCTTTATTCAAGAAAGTTGTATTCTGTTGGGGCCCGAGGGCAGATTTTGTGTCTACCAATAAACGATAACAGAACATGTCAGGGGAACACATGAATGAAGTGCTGTGAGATTTATTTGTTTCTGTTGCCAAAATGGTTGCCAATTCACTGAATTGATTTGGGACTACTGTTTTTGAGAAATCATTGCAAGAACTTCCTGCCAATCTTTTCTATATTATCCCTGCAGGCATGCATGTAAAGTGCAGCAAACTTGAAAGAGGGCAGTTTTATCTTACTCAAGGGTACTTAAAAAAATGTTCTCTCCACTTCTCTCTGTAACACCAGGCACCCTCTTATACTTTTCAATATTATTGCAGCATATTATAGCATAATATTACAAATGGGTTGAATAGACTCAATTTACTGATATGATATGTGGGTAAAAGAAACGAAGTCAGTTTCACTCTTGGATATGTAAGAAAATAACTGCAGATGCTGGTACAAATCGAAGGTAGTTATTCACAAAATGCTGGAGTAACTCAGCAGGTCAGGCAGCATCTCAGGAGAGAAGGAATGGGTGACGTTTCGGGTCGAGCCGAAACGTCACCCATTCCTGCTCTCCTGAGATGCTGCCTGACCTGCTGAGTTACTCCAGCATTTTGTGAATAAATCACTCTTGGATATGATGCTTATAACAGGCAAATGTCACAGGGTGCTTCACATAGAGCATTTTCAAATAAAATTTAACACCAAGCCACATAAGGAGATTGAGAAGTACAGGATGGAAACAGGCCCTTCAGCCCACCGAGTCCACGCTGACCATCGATCACCTGTTCACATTAGTTCTATGTTATCCCACCTGCATCCACTCCCCTGCAATTTTGCAAAGATCAATTAACCTACAAACCAAGGCCACTTTGGCATGTGGGAGGAAATTGGATCACAGGGAGAACGTACAAACTCCGCACAGACAGCACCGGAGCTGTGAAGCAGCAGCTCCACCAACTGTGCTGCTGTGCTCCCCCCCCCTAACGTTGATGTTTTTCATTTTACCAATTTCCCAGCTCCCATTGTCGGATTTGAACACATGCCCCGACTCCAGCTGCCGATCCAGTTGTGCTACCAAACTCACGATGGATAAACCACTGGATGAGCGACTGCAGTTAGGAGGGACAAGAGTTCAAATCCCACCTTGGGGACTGGCGAATTGGTAAATTAGTGACTATCAGCTTTCAGGGAGGCGTGGCGGAAAGCATGGCTTTAAGGACCGACTTTGAGGGAGGAAAAAAAGGTTGAGAGATTTAAGGAGGAGTTTAGAGAACTTGGGGCCTGAAAGACGGAGGACAACCTGAAACGTCACCCATTCCTTCTCTCCAGAGATGCTGCCTGTCCCGCTGAGTTACTCCAGCGTTGTGTGTCTATTTTCGGACAAAGGTCTCGTCAGATCTCATAGGATTGGGGGTGGGGGGGGGGGGGGGGGAGGGGGGGAGCTCCTGCAAGATGCATCTACCGCAGCTAAGATAGACTGCCAAACTAGTGGGGTTGGGGTGGGAAAGGTGCAGGGAGCCGATGCTGGCTGTGCGATCTACCCAGAAAAATGCATCAATACTTAACTTGTAGCTACAGCTCAGTCTTATCTGTAGAGTGTCTGTATTACACTCACTAAATATTTAATCAACAAATAAATCTTCCTGGCCCTCAAGTCTCTGCAAGGCAATGTAATTTAGGATCATGCCTGACGATACACAGGGGCATGGTCTGTGACACACAGTGATGTTATGTGTGCGTTGCCTGCTAGTCATTTATATTTCGGAGTAAGTAAATCAGGGGGGGGCTGAGTTTACCAATGACAAGCGGAATAGTTTTGGCCACATGTTTTGAGACGTGAATCATACCGCAGTGTTTAGCCGAAGTGAAAATGCTAATGTTAACACATCACGCAAGGAAGAGATCCCTTTTCTTAAAATGTTTTCATATGGTTGAGGTTTTAATAGGTGCAGGCTGCCAGAAGTTGGTGAGGGCTGAGAGATTAGCTGTGAGGGGTTTGGTTACTGATTGGACATGGGTCATATTTTGGGCACAGGGAGAGAAGGAAAGGAATATTGTTTTAGTAAACATGAGTCACAGCTCCTCTGTGGGCTTTTCTGCATGCGCATGTTCCAATCATCCAGAACGCCACTGACCTCTGGTTGGATTGTATAAGAAAATAACTGCAGATGCTGGTACAAATCGAAGGTATTTATTCACAAAATGCTGGAGTAACTCAGTAGGTCAGGCAGCATCTCAGGAGAGAAGGAATGGGTGACGTTTCGGGTCGAGACCCTTCTTCAGACTGATGTCAGGGGGGCGGGACAAAGGAAGGATATAGGTGGAGACAGGAAGATAGAGGGAGATCTGGGAAGGAGGAGGGGAAGAGAGGGACAGAGGAACTATCTAAAGTTGTTCATACCACTGGGCTGCAAGCTGCCCAAGCGAAATATGAGGTGCTGTTCCTCTAATTTCCGGTGGGCCTCACTATGGCACTGGAGGAGGCCCATGACAGAAAGGTCGGACTGGGAATGGGAGGCACAGGAAGATGCAGCACATCAGGAGGTAGGGTTGCCAACTGTCCCGTATTAGCCGGGACATCCCGTATTTTGGGCAAAATTCGTTTGTCCCGTACGGGTCCGCCTTTGTCCCATATTAGTAAGGTTGCCAACTTCCTCGCTCCCAAATAAGGGACAAAGGGTGACATCACCGCCCCGCGCCCCATGTGACTTCACCCAGCCAGCAGCCATGTGCTCCCGCTCCACCAATGGCAGCTGCCCGGGCCGGGAGGCCGCCATTGGTTGAGCGGGAGCACGTGGCCGCTGGCTGGGTGAGGTCACATGGGGTGCGGGGCGGTGAGGTCGCCTTGTCCCGTATTTGGGAGAGAGGAAGTTGGCAACCCTACCAGGAGGCCATTCTCCCCATTGCTTTTCTACCATCGCTTTTGAGGGGATATCCAGCTAATCCTTCTCAAACGATCTGGTAATTTCTCCTCTTCAAGAACACGTTCCCTTTACTTTGATAGCTACTATTGGATCTGTACTTCCACCCTTATGTGGCTGTGCTGTCGATAAGATCAGGGCGGCACGGTGGCGCAGCGGTAGAGTTGCTGCCTTACAGCGAATGCAGCGCCGGAGACTCAGGTTCGATCCTGACTACGGGCGCCGTCTGTACGGAGTTTGTACGTTCTCCTCGTGACCTGCGTGGGTTTTCTCCGAGATCTTCGGTTTCCTCCCACACTCCAAAGACGTACAGGTATGTAGGTTAATTGACTGGGTAAATGTAAAAATTGTCCCTAGTGTGTGTAGGATAGTGTTAATGTGCGGGGATCGCTGGGCGGTGCGGACTCGGTGGGCCAAAGGGCCTGTTTCCGCGCTGTATCTCTAAATCAAAAAATAAAAGCCATTAGATATTGAAGCCAAATTGGGCCATTCAGCCCACGAGGTCCATTCCACCATTCGATCAAGGTTGTTCTACTTTTCCTCCTCAACCCCATTCTCTTGCTTTCTCCCCATAACCTTTGATAGGATAGGGTCTGAACCTATCAATCTCCGCCTTAAAATACCCAATGACTTGCCCTCCACTGCTGCCCTGTGGCAATGAATTCCGCACATACATTACCCTTAGGCTAAAGAAATTCCTTCTCATCTCCATTCTAATGGTGCATCCTTTTATTCTGAGGCTGTGCCCTCTGGTGCTAGACTCTCCCACGAACCATCCTAACCATTACTACACTTTACGTAACAAACGTTTCATCCGAAGTCATGTTCCATCACCATTTACTCACCTGATGCATTTCACGGAGCGAAGAAGTTCAAACACCTTTAAGGAACTCCCATGTTAGCTGAGGTCTCAGCATCAGAAAGAAAGCAGAGATTTAGCCAAGATCACTAGAACAGGTAGACCATCTATTTTCCGGCAACTGATGGCCCGGCACCTCCTTTAATCCGGACAAAATTACGAGAGCAATAGACAATAGACAATAGACAATAGGTGCAGGAGGAGGCCATTCGGCCCTTCGAGCCAGCACCACCATTCAATGTGATCATGGCTGATCATTCTCAATCAGTACCCCGTTCCTGCCTTCTCCCCATACCCGCTGACTCCGCTATCCTTAAGAGCTCTATCTAGCTCTCTCTTGAATGCATTCAGAGAATTGGCCACCATTGCTTTCTGAGGCAGAGAATTCCGCAGATTCACAACTCTCTGACTGAAAAAGTTTTTCGTCACCTCCGTTCTAAATGGCCTACCCCTTATTCTTAAACTGTGGCCACTTGTTCTGTACTCCCCCAACATTGGGAACATGCTTCTTGCCTCTAACATGTCCAACCCCTTAATAATCTTATACGTTTCGATAAGATCCCCTCTCATCCTTCTAAATTTCAGTGTATACAAGCCTAGCCGCTCCAGAATGGCAGTCCCGCCATTCCGGGAATTAACCTCGTAAACCTACGCTGCACGCCCTCAAAAGCAAGAATATCCTTCCTCAAATTTGGAGACCAAAACTGCACACAGTACTCCAGGTGCGGTCTCATTAGGGCCCTGTACAACTGCACACAGTACTCCAGGTGCGGTCTCACTAGGGCCCTGTACAACTGCACACAGTACTCCAGGTGCGGTCTCACTAGGGCCCTGTACAACTGCACACAGTACTCCAGGTGCGGTCTCACTAGGGCCCTGTACAACTGCACACAGTACTCCAGGTGCGGTCTCACTAGGGCCCTGTACAACTGCACACAGTACTCCAGGTGCGGTCTCACTAGGGCCCTGTACAACTGCAGAAGGATCTGCAGGCAGCATCTCTAGAGAAAGAGCACTGCCGCATGCTCTTCTGGGACATTTGCCTCCATCCTGAAAGAGTTCATTGTTTACTTCATTGTACTAAGCTTAAGTTTCTAGCAGCCCATGGTGCATTAGAGACCTGGAAGGGGTACAATTAGTAGCTCAGAGGAGTATTGTTGAATTATTATTCTGTGACTTCTGTTGGTCCGACAACATGGATAATCCCACATTTGAAAGACATACAGGTTTGAAGGATAATTAGCTTTGGTTAAAATTGTAAATTGTCCCTAGTGTATTCCTACTAGTGTTAGTGTGCGGGGATTGCTAGTCGGCGCGGACCGGGTGGGCCGAAGGGCCTGTCCTCGTGCTGTATCTCTAAACCTATCTAAGGTGATTAAAGTGTGCAGGAAGGAACTCCAGACACTGGCTTAAACCAAAGACAGACACAAAAGGCTGGAGTAACTCAGCGGGTCCGGCAGCATCTCTGGAGAAAAGGAATAGGTGACGTTTCGCTTCGAGACCCTTCTTCAAGCTATTTAAGTGCTTGGTCAAAGAGCTAAGGAAAATTGTAAAAGTGGAAGGAAAGGCAGAAAGGTCTCGGGAGAGAATTCTAGAACTTGGGGCAATGCAGGAACAGACACGGCCATCAACAATGGAACTTTGGAATCTGCCAGAGCAACGACGAGGATAAAATAGCTTATGTGTAATGTCTTTAATTACAAAATCTCCGTAATTCAGATTTTGTGAAGGGGAGCAATGAAAACTCCCCAGCATTTTCACACTGTCAATGTTTATATTTGGTCTTCCTCTCAACTCTATAAATAATAGTATAATTAAAAGCCAATTGCTGTGTTTTATGACAATAATACCTTTATTACACTGTATACACTGGAATTTAGAAGGATGAGGGGGGATCTTATTGAAACATATAAGATAATTAGGGGATTGGACACATTAGAGGCAGATAACATGTTCCCAATGTTGGGGGAGTCCAGAACAAGGGGCCACAGTTTGAGAATAAGGGGTAGGCCATTTAGAACGGAGATGAGGAAGAACTTTTTCAGTCAGAGGGTGGTGAAGGTGTGGAATTCTCTGCCTCAGAAGGCAGTGGAGGCCAGTTCGTTGGATGCTTTCAAGAGAGAGCTGGATAGAGCTCTTAAGGATAGCGGAGTGAGGGGGTATGGGGAGAAGGCAGGAACGGGGTACTGATTGATAGTGATCAGCCATGATCGCATTGAATGGCGGTGCTGGCTCGAAGGGCTGAATGGCCTACTCCTGCACCTATTGTCTATTGTCTATTGTCTATTGTCTATTATTATATCGTGTTTTGTGACATTTCCGTGACAAACAATGTAATTATAACAAATACTGTTTGAAGTTGAAAAAGCCGAAGACACTTTGCAACAAAGGTATCTGTGTCATCAACACATAAATTACAGAGGGGTCTGCCAAAAATCTGTATTTAGATAAGAGATGTAAGTCAGTATAACAAGGTGCATGGATCTATGACAAGATATATTTGGATAGGCAATCAATCCATTTACCCGCCCTAGAGTGGAACATTGCACGTGTTCATTTGTTCCATTTGTATCCAACTGTACCCCAAATGGCAGGTCCTATGTGAAAAGTGTTTGGTTGTTCTGAACAAAGACTGAAGATCTTAACAGAATCCGCAGACATACAATGGCCATGAAAGTTCATGTGAATTTTGGTTCGAGACTCGCTGCTGTACGGTTCAACATCTGTAATCGTCAAGGCCATTGGCATAGGTCTTCAGGATTCAGCAAGTCCAAAAATCACTGAAAGCAATGTACAGGAACCAATTTATGAGGGACATTGGCCTTTATGTGGAATGCAAACAGGAGGAAGCTGTGTTGTACCTCAGTTTAGGTCAGAGATACAGCATGAAAACAGGCCCTTCAGCACACTGAGTCCACGGCAACTACCGATCACCCGTTCACGCCAGTTCTATGTTGTCCCACCTTCTCATCTCAACATATTAAGGGCAATTTATATAGCCAATTTCAACCTATAAACATGAACGTCTTTGGAGTGTGGGAGGAAAGCAGAGCGTCTGGTGGAAACTTGAGTGGTCCACAGAGACGGCTTCCAAAGTCAGGATTGAACCCAAGTCTCTGGCTCTGTAAGGCAGCAGCTCTACCAGCTGTGGCTGGATAAGGTTTGCCCCAACCCCACCTGAAGACAGATAGTCTTCAGACCTCAGGAAAGAGTGCAGTATAGACTCCTTAGAATGCTGCCATGACTCAAGAGGGGTGAATTATGAGAATGAGTATGAAAAGTAATCTCATGCCGATGTGTTGTGATGATTACAGTACATGAAGAAATCAATTCATCTGGTAGTATGTAACAATAAAATTAGAACCAGGCTACATGGAGAGGAAGCCAAAAGCATTAAAAACCCAAACCTTTCTCCTTAAAAACCTTTTGAAGCTGAGGCCCAATGGAACATTTTCAAAATTAAGATATAGAGATTTTTATTGAGTCAAGGTATTAAAGATTTCAGGACGAACGCAGAAAGATGGAATTAGGATACAGATTTTTTTTTTTTTGCCTGGAGCTTAGAGCACAAAAGCATTTTTGCTGAAGTTAGACAGGGCTTTGGTGAGATCCCATTCCCAGCATTTTTGTCTCCACTCGCGAAGATTTTACCCTCCGTAGAATCAGTGCAGCATGGATTCATCAGACTGATTCTGGAAATGGCAGGGATTGTCCGAAGAGGAAAGATTGTGCATAATGGGATTAAACTGGAGCTCAAAAGGATGAGACAGACAAGCTTCTGAGAGTGAAAGGCATGGTAGATTCCTCGGGTCTAAGCTGGCGATATTATCAGTATAGAGAGTGAGCTATTCAGGACTGAGATAGGAGCAATGTTTATATCTAGCTTGTAAGTCTTTGAAATCCACTACATCAGAGTCCATTAATGCTCAGATTTTGAATGTATTAAAAGTTAAGAACATACAAAGATATTCAGAGGATAGAAAAGTGGGAAAATGGATTTAAAGCACATCGGCCTTGGTACTCAATGGCAGCGCAGGCTTGTAGGCCCTGTTACCTGCTCTTGCTTTTGTCACTTTCATTCAGATGTTGAAATGTAATCAAATTAAGAAACTGTACGACCTTTTGTTGAATATACATTGAACAATTTGCCAGACCCCACCCGCAATTAAGAGGATGTCTGTTATCCAGTCACGTGGGATTGGCTTCACCTGATTCCATTCCAGCCTATCCATTTTTTTTTTTAGATTTAGAGATACAGCGCAGAAACAGGCCCTTCGGCCCACCGGGTCCGCGCCGCCCAGCGATCCCCGCACACTAACACTATCCTACACACACTAGGGACAATTTTTACATTTGCCCAGCCAATTAACCTACATACCTGTACGTCTTTGGAGTGTGGGAGGAAACCGAAGATCTCGGAGAAAACCCACGCAGGTCACGGGGCGAACGTACAAACTCCATACAGGTGGCGCCCGTAGTCAGGATCGAACCTGAGTCTCTGGCGCTGCATTCGCTGTAAGGCAGCAACTCTACCGCTGCGCCACCGTACCGCCCATATATGTATATGGACCAGGATCGGCATGATAGTGCAGCGATAGAGCTGCTGCCTCACAGTGCCAGAGACCCGCGTTCGATCCGGACTACAGGTGCTGTCTGTGCGGAGTTTGTACGTTCTCCTGTTTCCCGAAAGCGTGGGTTTTCTCCGTGTGCTCCGGTTTCCTCCCACACTCCAAAGACGTACAGGTTTGTAGGTTAATTGGCTTCAGTAAAAATTGTGAATTGTTCCGAGTGTGTGTAGAATTGCGTTAGTGTTTTCAGGGATGGCAGGTCGGCGTGGACTCAGTGGGACGAAGGGCCTGTTTCCACGCTGTATCTCTAAACTAAACTAAACAGATAATTCTGGGCTGTGGCTTGACTCCCCTCTCACTGGGAGGGGGAAGGACAATGGGCAATGGGGAGGTGAGGGGGGAGAACAATGGACAATGGAGGACCCTGCGTGGGGAACCACTTTGGGGGAGGGCGGGGGAGAATAACGGAGGAGCTGCCGTACTTTGTAACTTTGTCAGCGCCGTAGGTGGCCGCTATTTGCATACCTTTGGCATGCAAGCAAAGAATTTCACTGTGGCAATAAAGTATTCCATCCCATTCCACATTAATACCTTCTGGAGCCCCACAATAATCAGCTACCTATCACCCTCCTATTTCTCACCTCCATGTTATTTCTGAGCAGCATCATCCATACATGTAATAAGTGAAGGCAACCCAACTCCACCCCAGCCATCTCCTTCTCACCACCTCAAACGGATCTCTTCACTGTCCGTTTTCATCACACTGCATGTCCAACATTCAACACTGGATGAGTTCCATTAAACCTTCTTGGGAAGAACATTAAACAATAGCTCCGATATTTGTAAGGCGGCAGGGAAGAAGTTGAGGTGTTTTCTAGCAGCCAAGAATGTCATAGAAAGCAATTTGTAGGTGCTTCTGAGTTGAGTCGTATTGAGTTTATTATCATGTGCATCAAGGTTTGTTAAGTTGTAATCAGTCAGCAGAAAGACAATTCATGATTACAATCGAGCCATCCATAGTGTACAGATACATGACAAAGGGAATAACGTGAAGAACATTCAGCACAAGATAAAGCCAGTAAAGTCCGATGGGCCTCGACCCGAAACGTCACCCATTCCTTCTCTCCAGAGATGCTGCCTGTCCCGCTGAGTTACTCCACCATTTTGTTTCTAAAGTCCAATCAAAGTCTGACCAGTCTGACTGCCCCCCTGATTGCATTGTATCTCTGTTTGGTTTATTGTCACCTTCTCCGAGCTGCCAATGGTCTATTCTACATTTTCCTTGAACCGCATCTCTTTTGATCTCTTACACTTCCTTATCTCTGCAACTCCCTCTCTTCTGATGCTCAGTCTGAAGAAGGGTTTCGACCTGGAACATCACCCATTCCTTCAATCCAGAGATGCTGCCTGCCTCGCTGAGTTACTCTATCTAAAGATGCTGCCCGTCTCGCTGAGTTCTCCAGCATTTTGTGTCTATCTCCGATCAAAGATAGTCTGAGGGTCTCCAATGAGGTAGATAGTAATTCAGGACTGCTCTTTAGTTGTGGGGGGGGATTATTCAGTTGCCTGATAACACCTGGGAAGAAACTATCCCTGAATCTGGATGTGTGCATTTTCACACTTCTGAACCTTTTGCCCAATGGGAGATGAATTGTAACAATGATTGATTATAACAACAAGACACCATTGGGACAGTTCCTGGAGGAAGGCTGCAGTTAAACTAAAGGGTCAGAGTGAGGAAGAGTGGCGATGGGCAAAGGATCGCAATTGTGGGAGGGTGGTGGTATCTCGACATTGGTGTGGAGAGGTTAAGGCTGAAGATTGAAAGTGAAACCAAATGCCATTCAGCGTTCAAGATCCCACTGCACCCTCAATATCATTGCCACTCCACATCCCCACCCTATCCCACCCAACACACACTCATCGACCTGTAATAATTCAGTGGCGCAGCGGTAGAGTTGCTACCTTACAGCGAATGCAGTGCCGGAGACACAGGTTCGATCCTGACTACGGGCGCCGTCTGTACGGAGTTTGTACGTTCTCCCCGTGACCTGCGTGGGTTTTCTCCGAGATCTTCGGTTTCCTCCCACACTCCAAAGACGTGCAGGTGTGTAGGTTAATTGACTGGGTAATATGCAAAAATTGTCCCTAGTGTGTGTAGGATAGTGTTAATGTGCGGGGATCGCTGGGCGGCGCGGACTCGGTGGGCCGAAGGGCCTGTCTCCGCGCTGTATCTCTAAATCTAAAAAAAAAAAAATCCTAAGAGTCCTCGTTGACAGTATCTCAATTTTTCTCAATGTTTTCAAATCCTTCCATGGCTTTGCAGTTCTTCCTATCTCCATTGCCTCTACCTCACGCTGTCTTCTTCTCTCCCAACATTCTTTCAATGCTGGCTTCTTGTGAATCCCTGATTGCGTTTTGTCCGCTATAGGTGTCCATCCCATCATATTCACGAGCTGCAAACTCTGTAATGTCCTTCTCTACTCTCCCCTTCGCCAAGCCTTTCTCCCCCATTAACCTTTCCCTCCCACTTCAAGGTACTTCTTCCTTGGTCAGGTTTTTGGTCACCTTGCCGAACATCTTCTTGAGAAGCTCAGTGTCAAATTTTGTTGTTAACCAACCTTTGAAGAGTCTTGGACCAATATGTGAGAGGTATAGCTTCATAATGCCAAGACTTGTATTGATATAGCACCTTGTACAACCTCAGGTCTCCAAGCATGTTATATGAATACAATACAATACAATACAATATATCTTTATTGTCATTGTACAGGGGTACAACGAGATTGGGAATGCGCCTCCCATACAATGCAATAAATCAATTAGCTAGTCAGTATTAATTTAAACAACCCAATGAAACAAATTGTAACAGTTTTAAAACAGAATAAAGTGCAAGTAGATCTGTGCTGCTTCACTGTGCGATTTGACCATCCGGCTCAGAAGGACCGGTTCATAGCAGCTATGGCCCTGGGGATAAAGCTCTTCCTGAGTCTGGAGGTGCAGGCGTAGAAGGCCTTGTATCGTCTGCCTGATGGTAGAAGTTCGAACAGACTGTTGCAGGGCTGTGAAGAGTCTTTGTGGATGCTGGTGGCTTTTCTGAGGCATCGTGTGTTGTAGATGCCCTCCAAGGCCCTCTGAGCTCTATGGACTCCAATGTTAGATTAGATTAGATTAGATTACCTTATTGTCACTGTAGTAGTGCACACAACAAAATTCAGGTGCACTGCCCGAGCGGCGCTCAAATATACAAGATAAAATATAACAATAAAATAACAGTAGAAGTGGGAAAAATAAAAATTGTTCATACACTCACATGTACACAGTGTGACACATACACACAGATTCACACACACCTACACATTATGCCTAAGTATGCACCCTTTTCAGAATATAAGATATTCCACTCAGAAGGTCAATGTCAGAATGTAAGATATTGCACAGAATAGTATTATAAGAATAAATATATAAATGAATATATCAGTATTGCACAAAGGTAGGTATTGTACAGTATAAAATATTGTTTCTGGGGGGTGTGCTTTCAGTGCAGAGTTCAGTGTGGTGATGGCCTTAGGGTAGAAACTGTTTGTTAGTCTTGTGGTGTGCGCTTTGATGGACCTGTAGCGCTTTCGTGAGGGCAGAAGGGCAAACAGGTGATGGGCGGGATGAGATGGGTCCTTTAGATGCAGGATGCCTTCTGCAGGCAACGGGAGCTGTAGATGTCTTCCAGGGCGGGCCGACGTGTGTGTTGGTGGTCTTCTGAGTTGTGTTGATGACTCTCTGCAGAACCTTCTTGTCAGCTGCAGAACTGTTGCCAGACCACACCAGGATCCCGTGTGTCGGGACACTCTCAATGGAGCAGCGGTAGAAGGACACCAGCAGCTGTTGTGGAAGGGTGACTTTCCTGAGTGTTGTTAGGAGGTGGAGCCCCTGTTGTGCCTTCTTAACCAGAGGGTGTATGTTGGTTGAACCACGTGAGATCTTCTGAGATGTGGGTGCCCAGGAACCTGAATCTGGAGACTCTATCCACTCTTTCTCCGTTTATGTGCAGTGGGGGATGTGTGCAGTGGGCTTCTTCCTGAAGTCGATGATGAGCTCTCTTGTTTTTTTGGTGTTGCGTGCTGTTGTTTTCTGTGCACCAGCTTGTTAGCCTCTGTACCTCCTCCTCCCTGTGAGCTGGCTCATCGCCCTCGGTGATCAGCCCCGCCACTGTCGTGCCGTCTGCAAATTTAATGATTGTGTTGGTGTTGCGGGTTGGTGTACAGTCATAGGTATAGAGCGAGCAGAGGAGTGGGCTCAGCATGCAGCCTAGTGTAACTACTACTGCAATGTGTGCGATGTTACAAGGAGCATGCATGCGCAGAACTCATAAACCGCAATGTGTTATGACGGCATAATCCATTTTAATAATATTGATTGAAGCATAAATATAGTTCAAGACTTTGCAGTCAACACCCTTGCTCCTCTTCCAAATAACGTTGTGAAACCTTCAATCAGATGGTCTCTTAGTTTAATGTCACATCTGAAAGATATTGCTGTTGGTTCATTATTGTGATGTGCACTATGCAGTCAAATCATGAGGGCAATCAGGCCGGACACACGGTCAACAAGTAACACCAAGAGACAACTGCCAAAGTGCAGAATATAACGCTAGAACATTGTAGTGTTGCAGTTACATGGAAAGCGTGGCTAATAAAAGGTGCAAGAGCTGCGATGAGGTAGATTGGGAGATCAGGTTAGCTTATTGGAGGACTGTTTAGTGGTCTGTTAACTAGTGGGGAAGAAACTGCTCCTGAATCTGGTATGTGCTTTCAAGCTTTGGTATCTGCTGCTGGGATGGGTGAAGGGAGCAGAGGGAATGATTGGAAAGTAAATAGTCCTTGATTCTGTCAACTACGTTCTGTCAACTATTCTTAAGGATAGCGGAGTCAGGGGGTATGGGGAGAAGGCAGGAACGGGGTGCTGATTGAGAATGATCAGCCATGATCACATTGAATGGCGGTGCTGGCTCGAATCGCCGAATGGCTTCCTCCTGCACCTATTGTCTATTGTCTATTGTCTATTCCCGGTACAGCATGACTCTGAGTACGTAGATGGCATATCTGTCAATGCGATGATGTTTGAGACCTTCAGCTCCAGAGTCTCTGGAGTGGAATTTGTACTCATCGACTTCTCACAAAGGTAACGATGCTAACCAGTGAGCCAAATCCCTCTACGAATGCAGAGGCCAGTCCACAGCTAACAATGGCCTGTTTCCTTGATCATCGTTACGCTTTTGCATATCTTTCATTCATCTATACACTAAAACTCTCGTTTGTTGTTTGTTTGTTCCTGAACTACAGCCAAACCGGTGCATGATAGCGCGACAATTATAGGCCCATCTTACTCACCGTCGTCCCTTTGGTGCCAATGGAAGCAGTTTCATTGAAATCGGTGTTATATTTTTAAAGTTATTCACTTTTTAAGGTTTAAATCTATCTCCTAGGGAGGGAGGGTGGAGGGAGGGGGGGAGGGGGAGGGGAGGAGGGGGAGGGGAGGGGGGGAGGAGGGGGGAGGGGGAGTGGAGGGGAGGAGGGAGGGGAGGGAGGGGGCGGAGGGGGGAGGGGGGAGAGGGGAGGGGGGAGAGGGGAGGCGATGGGGGGGAGGAGAGGAGAGGGTCCTGCACCAATGCAGGAGAGGTTTGGGCCCAATGGGTCCACTTGGTCTAGTTTGTTCTGTATCTGTCTATATTACCGTCTCCTTTCCCTTTCCCCTGACTCTCAGTCTGAAGAAGGGTCTCAACCCAAAATGTCACCTGTTCCTCCAGAGATGCTGTCTGACCTGCTGAGTTACTCCAGCATTTTGTGTCTATCTTCGAGGCTGTTAGTGAGATACGTAAGCAAAATCTCAGCAGAGGGATACAATCAACAAGTTGAAATTTGCTGGGAAAGGCCAGTAGTTTTGTAAGGAATTATTCCTTGCTTAAATGCCACCAGTTTTATGATTCCTGCACCCATTGCTGAAGTGGAATTCTCTGCCACAGAGGGCGGTGGAGGCCAATCCACTGGATGTTTTCAAGCGAGAGTTGGATTTAGCTCCTGGGGTTAACGGAGTCAAGGGGTCTGGGGAGAAAGCAGGAAGGGGGTGCTGATTTTGCATGATCAGCCATGATCATATTGAATGGCGGTGCTGGCTCAAAGGGCCAAATGGCCTACTCCTGCGCCTATATTCTATGTTTCTATGTTTTCTGATTTGATCAGCACACCACGTCTATGCCATCCAAGATGCCCCAGTCTACACGTTGCACCTGCCCATACCCATCCAAACCTTTCCTATCCCTGTACCTGTCCAAATGTCTTTTACCTGTTGTTAAGTGGACGATATTCGGGAGGAAGAGTGTTTAAGCACGTCGAGCGTCTGGGAAAGAACAGTCTTGTGATGAGATGGAAGACACGAGAGAAAACACATCAAAAGTGTCAACACTACCTGACAGAGAAGTGGGATGTAATGAGACAATAAATGAAATGAAAGAACTTGGGTCCAGAGGAGGTGTGAATAGAAGAGACGGAGATAAGCCTGGAGAATCTGGCAGGAGGCAGAAGACTCCTGTTTGTTCAATTAAAGCAAGCCAACCCCCAAACAGGATCAATTAACTTGTAACATCCCACCACTTCCTTTTCAAGGCCGGGACGATCCCCATCCCTGGTCTCAGCTGCGATCCCTTTGTCTGCCCAGGCACACCGTTGATCTCCGCATTTTCCAAATATCACTCCATTGACAATTGTTGATGACAAACGCCTAATTTGTCTTTTATTTTTTTTCTAATTCCCCCTCCCCAACAGCAAATGGCTGCAGCTGTGAGAACCAGGTGGCTCTGGCAGAAAGAACAGGAAATTGTAAATACAGTGTTTGTAATGAGGGCGATGCTGGTTTCTAAATCTGTTTTTTTTTTCCTCTCTTGTGTGAGGGGCGGGAGTAACCAGAAACCATCTGGTACCGGGGCTGCTTGAAACGGCCATGCCCTCTGTCCTTGTCATCATAAACACATTCGCGGAAACAAAACAGCTCGACTAGCAGCACACAGTAACTCTGCTTTGATTTTGTTTTTTAAACGACGTATCTGCCAGAGATATGATCCATAGTGTAAGAGCAAGGTTATTCCTCACATAGAAATGTGCAGCGCAGAAGTATGTACTTCTGCCCAAAATATATACGCCAGTGTTTCTGCTCAATACATCTCCCTTCTCTCTCTCTCTCTCTCTCTCTCTCTCTCTCTCTCTCTCTCTCTCTCTCTCTCTCTCTCTCTCTCTCTCTCTCTCTCTCTCTCTCTCTCTCTCTCTCTCTCTCTCTCTCTCTCTCTCTCTCTCTCTCTCTCTCTCTCTCTCTCCTCTCTCTCTCTCTCTCTCTCTCTCTCTCTCTCTCTCTCTCTCTCTCTCTCGAGCATTATAAACTTCCCCCCAAATGCATGTGTTATTTGCCAGATTCCACGTGTGGCCTTCAGTCTGTTCACACCACTTTCGAGGTAACAATGTTTTAGCCTTAATAAAGGTCAAGGTTTAGTATTTGGGACATGAGCACATTCTCCTATTAAAGGACACCATTATTTCTGATATCCTGTGTCTCTCCACCCACTTAAAGGATGCTGAGCCTTGCTGTGGGAAGGAGCTAGCGTGGAGTGTGAGAATGGTTATATCTCTCCCATTCCTGTGTCCTGCTCAAATCTATTCCTGTCTCCCTCTCTCTCTCTCTCTCTCTCTCTCTCTCTCTCTCTCTTTCTCTCTCTCTCTCTCTCTCTCTCTCTCTCTCTCTCTCTCTCTCTCTCTCTCTCTCTCTCTCACACACACACACACACATGTTCTCTCATAACAATTTTTCTCTCACTCTCTCTCCCTATATCTCTCTCTCACACACACTATTTCTCTTATTCTCACTTTCTCTCTCTCTCATTCACTCTTTCCCTCTCTCACTCTCTCTCTCTCTTTTACTCTCTCTTTTTCTCTCTCCCTCTCTTGCACACAAACTCTCTCTCTCTCTCTCTCTCTCTCTTTCTCTCACGCCTTCTCCCTCTCTCGCCTTCACCCTCTCTCTCCATCTCTCTTACACACAAACTCTCTCTCTCTCTCTCTCTCTCTCTTTCACACTCTCCGGTGGATCAATAGATTCCACCGTACCCCTCTAGTTCTTGCTGAACCCACTAACAGCACGAGCTAATTCTATATTGAGTTCCCTCACATTTTGTGTGAAACACACCATGCATGCGTGTGATTGTTTAAAAATAAAATAAAAACAATGTAATTCAATTTTTCTATATGGTTTAAAACAAATTTTCATCTAGACTTCAGACTTTACTTTAAAGATACAGTGTGCAAACAGGCCCTTCGGCCCACCAAGTCCAAGCCAACTAGCGATCATCCCGTACACTAGCACTATCCTACACACTCGGGACAATATACGATTTTACCAAAGCCAGTTAACCCGGCCCTGACTCTCAGTCTCGACCCAAAACGTCACCTATTCCTTGTCTCCTGCGATTCTGAAGGACCCACTGAGTTATGCCAGCTTTGTAATGTTTATCTTCAGTTTAAACCAGCATCTGCAGTTCCTTTCTGCACCTACAAACCTGTTCGGCTATGGAGCGTGGGATGAAACCAGAGCACCCGGAGAAAACCCACACGGTCACAGGGAGAAAGTACAAAACAGGGAGAAAGTGCAAACAGACAGCACCTGTAGTCAGGATGGAACCCTGGTGTCTGGTGCTGTAAAGCAGCAACTCTACCGCTGTGCCACTGTGCCGCCCTACTACAGCCTGGTGTTCCTTCAACTCTTGATTCATTGGAAAGATTGTGAAAGAAACAATTTTGATGATAGAAACCCATTACTCCGGTCCCCACACGGTGATAACATTGAAAGGACGATGCTGCTTCATCACGCTGGGGAAAACGAACGGGATCAGCAACTTCCATTTGTCAGGTAGGCATCCCAATTATAATGTAATTAGATTTATCGGAGAAGGACACTGAACAAAAGGAGGCCATTGAGTCTGCGACTGGTCTTTGAAAGAGCAATCCTCTGCTTTCCCTCCATAACTCTCTATATTATTCTCCATACAATCAATAAATCACCATCTCATCTTCAACCCTGAAAGGGGGTCAAGTGTGTCAATAGAGTGCAAGGATTTAAAGTGAAAAAAAAAATGCAATTGCAACAGAAATGAAAGTCTAAAATGACTGAGATTATTCCAACTATGCATCTTGGCAGTTCCATAATCTGGGTTCATTTCCTTTAGGAATTGCAATGAATTTTCTATATTATTCCACTTGTGGTAGCTCTCTACAAAGAAAGTGAAACCGATGTTTATGCAGTGCTTTTTTCTTACCTCGCAACATCCTGAAGTGTTTTGTGGCCAGTAAAAGATTTCTGAGGTTTTCTCGCGTTGTGAATGCAGCATCCAATTTATGCACAGGAACCTCCTGCTGACAGTGACTGGGACAGTAAGTGTGGCACAGTGGCAGAGATGTAGAGTTGCTGCCTTACAGCGCCAGAGTCCCGGGTTCGATCCTGACTACGGGTGCTGCCTGTACGGAGTTTGCACATTCTCCCCACGACCTGTGTGGGTTTTCTCCAGGCGCTCTGGTTTCCTCCCACATTCCAAAGACGTACGTGATTGTAGGTTAATTGGCTTCAACAAGAATTGTAAATTCTGTGAATGGCTCGATTGTAATCGTTTAGAAGGATGAGAGGAGATCTTATCGAAACGTATAAGATTATTAAGGGGTTGGACACGTTTGAGGCAGGAAACATGTTCCCAATGTTGGGGGAGTACAGAACAAGGGGCCACAGTTTAAGAATAAGGGGTAGGCCATTTAGAACTGAGATGAGGAAAAGCTTTTTCAATCAGAGAGTTGTGAATCTGTGGAATTCTCTGCCTCAGAAGACAGTGGAGGCCAATTCTCTGAATGCATTCAAGAGTGAGCTAGATAGAGCTCTTAAGGATAGTGGAGTCAGGGGGTATGGGGAGAAGGCAGGAACGGGGTAATGATTGAGAATGATCAGCCATGATCACATTGAATGGCGGTGCTGGCTTGAAGGGCCGAATGGCCTCCTCCTGCACCTATTGTCTATTGTCTATTGTAATCAGGTATTGGCTTTCTGCTGACTGCTTAGTGCGCGACAAAAGCTTTTCACTGTACCTCGCTACTTGAGACGATAAACTAAAATGAACTGAACTGAACTGAAAAGTCTGAAGAAGGGTCTCGACCCGAAACGTCACCCATTCCTTCTCTGCAGAGATGCTGCCTGACCTGCTGAGTTCCTCCAGCATTTTGTGTCTACCTTCGATTTAAACCAGCATCTGCAGTCTTTTTTCCGATGAAATTGTCCCGAAGTGTTTAGGATAGTGCTTGTCTACGGTGGTCGCTGGTCGGCTTGGAGTTGGTGGGCTGAATGACCTGTCTCTGCGCTGTATCTCTAAACTAAAACTAAAAAACTAAGTGAGGGAAATTTGCCAGACCAGGCAATCTCTACAATCTTCCACTGAACCCCCTTGAACCTTTCCTGCTATTGCACTAGCTGTATTTATATTGTTTATGGGGCTGTACAGGTACTTGGCCACTGTGCCACTCACACAGTTCGTTGGAAGGCCAATGTAAACTTGCTGATGATTCAGCAGATTTAGGATTTGAATCTCTTACTCAGCGAAAAAAGTTCCCAAAGGAGAGATCAATATTGATGATGCTGTGGGAGGATCTACCTCTTCCTGAGGCTGAAATGAAACGACATGTTAAGTTACTACGTGAACAAAGGATACTCTTTGCCTTGGTCAAGGATGATTTTATCAAAGTGTTTAAGACTTTAGACTTTAGAGATGCAATGCGTAAACAGGCCATTTGGCCCACCGAGTCCACTCCGACCAACAATCATCACCCTGTACACTAACTCTACCGTACATACGAAGGATAATTTTACGACTTACTAGACAATAGACAATAGATAATAGGTGCAGGAGGAGGCCATTCGGCCCTTCGAGCCAGCACCGCCATTCAATGTGATCATGGCTGATCATTCTCAATCAGTACCCCGTTCCTGCCTTCTCCCCATACCCCCTGACTCCGCTATCCTTAAGAGCTCTATCTAGCTCTCTCTTGAATGCATTCAGAGAATTGGCCTCCACTGCCTTCTGAGGCAGAGAATTCCACAGATTCACAACTCTCTGACTGAAAAAGTTTTTCCTCATCTCAGTTCGAAATGGCCTACCCCTTATTCTTAAACTGTGGCCCCTTGTTACTGAACCCAATTGACCTACAAACCTGAACGTCAGAAGTGTGGAAGGAAACCGGAGCACCCAGAGGATACCCATGATCACAGGGAGAACGTACAAACTCTGAACAGACAGCAACTCTACCGCTGTGCCACTGTGCCGCCCTGAACTGAGGTAGGGAGTAACAACTTCCACTGGCTGGGGGTTTGTGATTAACAGCCTTATAGTTGGACTCTGGACTTTCAGGTGTGAAGTCAGAAAACATTTACACAAGGGGTAACTTTTCCAAGGTCGGTTGTTCATTTTGAAAATGAAACAAACAGATTTTTAATAATCAATGGCACGGTAGCGCAGCGGTAGAGTTGCTGCTTTACAGCGAATGCAGCGCCGGAGACTCAGGTTCGATCCTGACTACGGGTGCTGCACTGTAAGGAGTTTGTCCGTTCTCCCCGTGACCTGCGTGGGTTTTCTCCGAGATCTTCGGTTTCCTCCCACACTCCAAAGACGTACAGGTATGTAGGTTAATTGGCTGGGTAAATGAAAAAATTGTCCCTAGTGGGTGTAGGATAGTGTTAATGTACGGGGATCACTGGGCGGCACGGACTTGGAGGGCCGAAAAGGCCTGTTTCCGGCTGTAGATATATGATATGATATGATATGATACATATAAGAGACCATTCACAAAATAGCTGTGATCGCAGTGAAAAGATCAAGGATCAAATTGACTAAAATATGATCCAATATTTGAGCCTTTCTTCCCAATCAATGAGATCCTAGTTGGTCTGTTTCATCACCTACATCTGTTAATTTTCGTTTTCTTCTAAATTCTTGGTTTCTAAAAATGAGGCGAATAAACTTTAATCCCAGGATCTCCACTTGCTTGAGAAGAACCTTTCTCAAGTGGTGACGGAAAGGGGTTTCGTAACGCACTGTTCAAATGCAGAGGGAGATGATCCAATTTCAGAAGGGAATGAGGCAAAATGCTTAAAAGGAAAAGTATATTTTCCGAACTTTGGGAAAGAGGAGGAAAAGAGGGACTAATTGGATAAAACTTTCAAAGAGGCATGGTGGACTGCATGTCTCCTGCCGAGCTTTATTTATCCACGAGTCGACGAGTATCACACCAGACGTCTGGAAGATTTGTCTTTCTGCTGACTGGTTCGCACGCGACAAAAGCGTTTCACTGTACCTCCGTACACGTGACAATAAACTAAACTGGACTGGAGAACAGGATTACTCAAAATGACCCCCAGTGGCTGATTCTCCTTTCAATAATGGCCTGGAATGTCACATGGTGTGACTTAGCTATGCTTCTCAGTGGAAATTCAGGTGTGCCAGTACATCAAAATCTTTCAAATGAGTCCGAGACAGACAGTCTAGAATAAGAAAATAACCGCAGATGCTGGTAAAAAATCGAAGGTATTTATTTCACAAAATGCTGTAGTAACTCAGCGGGTCAGGCAGCATCTCAGGAGAGAAGGAATGGGTGACGTTTCAGGTCGAGACCCTTCTTGAGACAGCCTAGAGTAAGCTAGGTAGGGTTACCTTTTATTGTTTCAATATTTTCAATAACATTTAGTCTGTGTGTGTATATTTTAATGTTTTAATGTGGTAAAGTAATATTTTTAGTCTTTTAAAAGTATTTTATCTTTATACATATATATATATATATATACTCCATGCATAACTATGATATATATAACTCTACTGCTGCGCCTCTGTGCGGCCCAATATATCTATGTATATATAAGTATCTATATGGGCAGTGCAATGGCACAACGTTAGAGTTGCTGTCTGACCCGGGTTTGACCCTGACTACAGGTGCTACCTGTATGGAGCTTGCACATTCTCCCTGTGACCCCATGGGTTTTTCTCCAGGTGCCCTGGTTTCCTCCCACACTCCAAAGACGTACAGGTTTGTTGGTCAATTGGCTTCGGTAAAATAGTAAATTGTCCCTAGTGTGTAGGATAGTGCTCGTGTACGGACGGGGTGATCGCTGGTCGGTGCGGACTCAGTGAGGCGAAGGGGCTGTTTCCGCAATGTACCTCTAGAGTCTAAAGTATATAAAAAACATAGCACAAAAAGTAAGGAAATTTGTGTTTGGTAGATTATTTCTTTGTTGTAACAATGGTTCTTGGCAATAAATCTTATACCGTTGGAAAGCCTGTTTATTTCCCTTTTAAATGGTGCCACATTTGTAAGGAACATGCATTTGTGGGATGAGCAGCAGAGCTGAGTATATGGGTTGCGCCCATGAAAAATTTGCCAAATCTTCTCTGCCAATGCCAAACAGCTTATTGTGCTGTTGCTATTGACTCTTGTTTTGAGATTCTGGTACCCCCAGGTGCTGACAATCAGGTGCCCGATAGAGTAACATCTTTTGGTGGAGGCAGTGTGATGGTGTGGGGCGGCATCTCCCTCACTGGAAAAACGAGGCTTGTCATCATTGGAGGCAATCTCAATGCAGAGAGATATCGAGATGAGATTCTGCAACCAGTGGCAATCCCATATCTCCACAGTCTGGGATCGAACGCTATCCTCCAAGATGACAATGCTCGCCCCCACAGAGCAGGGTTTCTCAGAGACTACCTCCAGAATTTGGGAGTGGAGAGGATGGAATGGCCTGCCAGCAGTCCTGACCTCAACCCCATTGAACACTTGTGGGATCAGCTTGGGCGTGCTGTTCGTGCCAGAGTGACCAACACAACCACGTTGGCTGACTTGCGACAAATGCTGGTTGAAGAATGGGATGCCATCCCACAACAGTGTGTGACCAGGCTGGTGACCAGCATGAGGAGGAGGTGCCAGGCTGTTGTGGCTGTGTATGGTTCTTCCACACGCTACTGAGGCTCCTGTTTATTAAATGAATAAATTGTTAAATTGCCAATATGTCTTGTTTCTTCAGACTTCAATCGTCCAATCCACCAAACAACACCGAACAAGAGTCAATGGCAGAATAAGCTGTTTGGCATTGGCAGAGAAGATTTGGCAGATTTTTCATGGGCGCAACCCACATACTCAGCTCTGCTGCTCATCCCACAAATGCATGTTCCTTACAAATGTGGCACCATTTAAAAGGGAAATAAACAGGCTTTCCAACGGTATAAGATTTATTGCCAAGAAGCATTGATACAACAAAGAAATAATCTACCAAACACAAATTTCCTTACTTTTTGTGCTATGTTTATATATTAAAGGACAGGTGCCAAGTGTTATTGAATGTTTGTGAATGTCAAGGACATGATAACAGCTGTGATAACAGTGGCAGCTGTAACAGCCGGTGAGCCTGAGGTGAGATAGGGAAGGAAGTGAACTCACTGGTCGTGTTAAGATGCTGGAGGGCAGATTCCAGTGGTAACTGGGCCAAGTCTCACGTCGTGACCAAAACAACCAATTGACCCAAGGGCAGATAGTCAGTGACTTTGGAGCCATGGAAGCTACACCACAACATCATGCCTCAACACTAATAGTATGCCCCATCCTCTGATTCTTATCGTGCAAAACTCTTTGTTCTTTAACACACTTGGTGACCAAGCAACCATAGAACTTCAGAGTGATGAAAATCAGATGCAGCAGAGCCCAGAACTGAAGTTTAGTAAAGAAGGAAGAGCATTGGAGACAACCACAGAGAAAACAGTACAAATAATAGAGCTAAATATATTTTAAAAAGATACAAAGTGCTGGAGTAACTCAGAGGGTCAGGTAGCATCCCTGGAGAACATGGATAGTCAATGTTCCAAGTCGAGACCCTTCTTCATATCCAAAACATCTTCTATCCATGTTCACCAGAGATGCTGCCTGACCTGTTGAGTTAGGGCTGTTGAGCTCTGGAGTTGTACAGGGCCCTAGTGAGACCGCACCTGGAGTGCTGTGTGCAGTTTTGGTCTCCAAATTTGAGGAAGGATATTCTTGCTATTGAGGGCGTGCAGCGTAGGTTTACTAGGTTAAATCCCGGAATGGCGGGACTGTCGTATGTTGAAAGACTGGAGCGACTAGGCTTGTATACACTGGAATTTAGAAGGATGAGAGGGGATCTTATCGAAACGTATAAGATTATTAAGGGGTTGGACACGTTAGAGGCAGGAAACATGTTCCCAATGTTGGGGGAGTCCAGAACCAGGGGCCACAGTTTAAGAATAAGGGGTAGGCCATTTAGAACGGAGATGAGGAAAAACTTTTTCAGTCAGAGAGTTGTAAATCTGTGGAATTCTCTGCCTCAGAAGGCAGTGGAGGCCAATTCTCTGAACGCATTCAAGAGAGAGCTAGATAGAGCTCTTAAGGATAGCGGAGTCAGGTGGTATGGGGAGAAGGCAGGATTGAGAATGATCAGCCATGATCACATTGAATGGTGGGGCTGGCTCGAAGGGCCGAATGGCCTCCTCCTGCACCTATTGTCTATTGTCTACTCCAGCACTTTGTGCCTTTTTTTGTAAACCAGCATCTGCTGTTAATTATGTCGAGATACATATATATATTTTTTAAGTTCCCACATTCTGGTGTCAACATTACAGGATCTTGAAAAACACAATAGATGCCATTTAAATGAGGGGATCCTCACCAACAGCCACTAACATGAAGTGAGTTGCCTATATCTCAGCATATAAATAATAATTTGCTTGCAAGGCAAAAGGGGAATAAAGATTATTAGCAGCCGGAATTTGTTGAACTACAAACAGCTCTGCAGCTCCCAGTGTGATAGTACCTCTGGTACTATTTTTGAGCATGTGTTTGTAGCTTCAAAGTTGACCACATCCTTTCACCTAAACCCTCCGTGCGGAGATTCAGTCTACATCGTCGAATGAGAAAAAACACGATGGTGCTAAGTCTTTGTCCTGGCACTTAGACCGTGAGGTTCATTAACAGTGCGGGACAGCTTTGTGCTTTGCTTCAAGGTCATAGTTCTGAAAGGACCACCGCAAAGCGAGCAGATTTCAGGCAATCAATCAGCTCCCATATCTTTATCTTTTTAAATTTTCTGTGCATGTGGGTCAGATTGGAGATTAGGCAGCGGAGTGAAGTTTCCGTGATGAGCTTCCTTCCTCCTCTGCCAAGCCTTCCCCAGAGTAGAACGAGGGCAAGATGCTTTCTGAACTGGGTTTTCCAACACTCCCGAATAAAAGAAGAATCTCCTGCTCCCAACTTGGGCGAAAAATCCTCCGGATATTCTCTTTCTCTGGCTCCCTCCAAATGGACTCTGAATAAAGAGTGGAGCCACATCAGCGGTTGAAACGGGGAAGCCTCTTTCCCAGAGAACTACTGAGGGTGGGATCATAGCACCAAGGCACATTCCTTGTATATGCACATACTTGGCCAATAAACTCATTCATTCATTCATTTATTCATTCATTCATTCATTCATTCATTCATTCATTCATTCATCAGCTGCAAGTTGAGAATGGAAGAGTTTTTTTAGGGTGGGTATTATGCGTTTTGGAACCAGACGTAGTTAAAGTTAAAATTCTTTGTCCTGTTCTTTTGATGATGAATGTGAAGGTCATTCAGAAAATGGTGGACAGTTATCTCTGTTAGAGTCATAGTCTTACTGCTTGGAAACAGGCCCTTCAGCCCAACTTGCCCACACTAGCCAATATGTCCCATCTACATTAGTCCCTCCAGCCTACGTTTGGCCCATATCCCTCTAAACTTGTCCTCTCCATGTACCTGTCTAAATGTTTCTTAAATGTTGCGATAGTACCTGCCTCAACTACCTCTTCTGGCAGCTCATTCCATACACCTACCACCCTTTGCATGAAAAAGGTTACCCTTCACGTTCCTATTAAATATTTCCCCCCCTCACCTTAAACCAATGTCCTCTGGTTCTCGATTCCTCTATTCTGCGCAGGAGACTCTGTGCATCTGATCATTAGAACTCGGTGAGGAATGAGTTTGCCATGAGTGTCCCGAGCTCGAGGGACTGAATGGCATAAACTTGTTCTGTTTTCACAATGCAGCACTGGAGCATGTATGTCTGATCCTTGTCCCAGATCAAGGAGGGAGGAGTACAGGATGGAACGGGCAAGAATAGACAATAGACAATAGACAATAGGTGCAGGAGGAGGCCATTCGGCCCTTCGAGCCAGCACC
Organism: Rhinoraja longicauda; assembly: GCF_053455715.1. NCBI lineage: Eukaryota > Metazoa > Chordata > Chondrichthyes > Rajiformes > Arhynchobatidae > Rhinoraja > Rhinoraja longicauda. The sequence continues at coordinate 9,852,748 of NC_135979.1, read as the reverse complement.
GCCATTCAATGTGATCATGGCTGATCATTCTCAATCAGTACCCCGTTCCTGCCTTCTCCCCATACCCCCTGACTCCGCTATCCTTAAGAGCTCTATCCAGCTCTCTCTTGAATGCATTCAGAGAATTGGCCTCCACTGCCTTCTGAGGCAGAGAATTCCACAGATTCACAACTCTCTGACTGAAAAAGTTTTTCCTCATCTCAGTTCTAAACGGCCTACCCCTTATTCTTAAACTGTGGCCCCTTGTTCTGGACTCCCCCAACATTGGGAACATGTTTCCTGCCTCTAACGTGTCCAACCCCTTAATAATCTTATATGTTTCGATAAGATCTCTTCTCATCCTTGTAAATTCCAGTGTATACAAGCCTAGTCGCTCCAGTCTTTCAACATATGATAGTCCCGCCATTCCGGGAATTAACCTAGTAAACCTACGCTGCACGCCCTCAATAGCAAGAAAAGATAAGCCATTCCGTGGTTGAGAAACCAGGGAAGTAAAACATTCTCAGGGATTGTCATGTGCTGGGCATTCTCTGTCTCGACTTCCTGGCTGCTGCAGATTTTGATAGGAGAGTCAGAAAATCTTCAGCACTTGGTCTAGACTGAGGATGGGGGATGATGAATGAAGATTACATTGCAGATTCTCGGGGAACGGTGGAGAGTGATGTCAGGTTTTGCAAAGCAGGGTCTGTGGAGTCAAGAGAAGCATCCTTGTCTTCAGCTGAGGATGCTGCCATGTATCTTTCTGGCTTCGTTGAAATTATTTAATAGAACAAGTTGGCGTGCCGTTGGCAACAAGAGCACACATTTAATTTACCCACGATGAGAGAATTCATGTCTTTCTGTATATTAAATAGCTGAATGTCTGCGATTTGGTGGGGCTACTCGAAAATGTGTTGTCTGTGTACATCGCATGAGTTGGTGGGTGCGTGCGTATGGGGATGTTGATGGGACTGTGTATACACACAGAAAGGGTCCTTGGTTAGCGTATGGGAAGGGGGAAAGTGGGTTCAATGGGAACCTGGGAAAGACGAACAGAGGGTGTCAGTTCATCTGAACATTCAGAAAGACTTGGTGGGTGCTCACCTTTAGAATGAATCAATGCGCCTTTACATGCAGAGAGTTGGTGAGTGTGCCTACACAGAGGGAGTTGATGGTTTCTATGGGAAGATCGATACACAGGGTTAATGGTGTTGGGTCTCTATATATAATGTTGGTAACCCTATATATATATAGGGTTGGTGGGACTGTACATGCTGAGAGAGCTGATGGATTGGTACACACACACACACACACACACACAGAATTAGTCTGAAGATGGGTCTCGACCAGAAACGTCGCCATCAGTCTGAAGAAGGGTCTCGACCCGAAACGTCGCCCATTCCTTCTCTCCTGAGATGCTGCCTGACCTGCTGAGTTACTCCAGCATTTTGTGAATAAATACCTTCGATTTGTACCAGCATCTGCAGTTATTTTCTTACACTGTATGAAAAGGGCATTCTGTTCCCAGCATCGTGAACTGAAATAAAACTCTCTTTGGGCTCACAATCATTTCAGTGTAAGTCTCATGATTCCAGTAAGATGAGCCTGTGGGTGTTATGCTCTCCACCATAACACCCACTGTTAATAATATAACAAAAGTCTGAGCAGAAATGCAAGCGCCCCCTCACAGTGAACTCAACCTCTGTTAAAAAGGGGTCTGTAGGCTGGAGTGGAGTTTCAGGATGTAACACATCAGGGGATCAGATGGAGCTGTACTGATAATTGTTCAGACTTTCCTTTCATGGACCTCTCAGTGCCACTGCCTAGTAATCCACTCCAGCCTGTATATTGACCTGTACATCACCCAGACCAGCAATTTATATTCTCTGAAGAAAACAGCTTTTTCTTCTATCAGTGATTTAGGATGCTGCTTTTATTTGAGTCTTTTATGTCCTTTATTCTGCCTTATTTTCAGTTTTTCTTTTTCCTGGGCATGCGTTCATTTTCATAGGTTCTAGGAGCAGAATTAGGCCACTCGGCCCATCAAGTCTACTCCGCCTTTTAATCGTGACCGGTCTATCTTTCCCTCTCAACCCCATTCTCCTGTCTTCTCCCCATAACCTTGACACCCTTACTAATCAAGCATCCGTCAATCTCCGCATTTAAAATACCCAATGACTTGGCCTCCACAGTCCCTTCAACCCACAATGTCCGTGTCGACCATGTTGCCTCCTCATGATGTAGTCAGAGGGTGGGTGAATCTGTGGATCTTTAGTCAGGGGGGTGGCGAATCTGTGGAATTCATTGCCACAGACAGTCAATGGAATTTTTTTAAGGCAGAGATTGGCGGATTCTTAATTAATGCGAGTGCCAGGGTTAATGGAGCGGAGGCAGGAGAATGGGAAGAGAGGGAAACCTAGATCAGCACGGGCGGCACGGTGGCGCAGCGGTAGAGTTGCTGCCTTACAGCGAATGCAGCGCCTGAGACTCAGGTTCGATCCTGACTACGGGCGCCGTCTGTACGGAGTTTGTACGTTCTCCCCGTGACCTGCCTGGGTTTTCGCCGAGATCTTCGGTTTCCTCCCACACTCCAAAGATGTACAGGTATGTAGGTTAATTGACTGGGTAAAATGTAAAAATTGTCCCTAGTGTGTGTAGGATAGTGTTAATGTGCGAGGATCATTGGGCGGCGTGGACTCGGTGGGCCGAAGGGCCTGTTTCCGCGCTGTATCTCTAAATCCAAATCAGCCATGATTGAATGGCGGAGTAGACTTGATTGGCCCAATGACCTAATTCTGCTCCTAGAACTTATGAACTTATGGTCCATATCCCTCCAAGTAGTAGTCAATTTGAAAAGTCCGGGAGCAGAGCAAGGACGCCCGTTGGCTGAGCAGTAAAGTAAGTGCTAATCACAGTTGAACAGGCAGTTTAAAAAGAGCGCCAAAAGGAAGTAGTAGTCAATTTGAAAAGTCCAGGAGCAGAGCAAGGACGCCCGTTGGCTGAGCAGTAAAGTAAGTGCTAATCACAGTTGAACAGGCAGTTTAAGTGAGAAGTCAGGTAAATTGGACAATCAGGCAATTTAAATTGGTGATATAAGCAAGGCTCACAAAAGGGTGCAGCCCAGTGAGGGGAAGTGCCCAGTGAGGGGAAGTGCCCAGTGAGGGGAAGTGCCCAGTGAGGGGAAGTGCCCAGTGAGGGGAAGTGCCCAGTGAGGGGAAGTGCCCAGTGAGGGGAAGTGCCCAGTGAGGGGAAGTGCCCAGTGAGGGGAAGTGCCCAGTGAGGGGAAGTGCCCAGTGAGGGGAAGTGCCCAGTGAGGGGAAGTGCCCAGTGAGGGGAAGTGCGAGTCTTCGGCGAGGAGGCTGAGGTGAGGAGGATACCATTGTTTTAAGCCAGAGCTGGTTATAGGCACAAGGTGATGGCGGAAAAGTTGGTGCGGTGTGTTTCCTGCAGGATGTGGGAAGACAGGGACGTCGCGGGAGCTTCTGGGAGCTACACCTGCAAGAACTGTGTCCAGGTGCAGCTCCTGAAGGGACGTGTGGTGGAGTTGGAGAGGCAGTTGGATGACCTCAGGGCCATCCGGGAATGCGAGAGTTTCCTCGACAGGACCTATTGTGAGGCTGTCACGCCAAGGGTCCAGGTCGAGCGAAGGTGGGAGACTGTTTCCGGGGGGAGTGGACGTGGACTACAGGAGACCCCAGTGGCTGTGCCTATTGCAAATAGGTATACCCTCTTGGGAACTGTCGGGGCAGAAGACGTTTCCAGTCCGAGTGGCGGACCTGTTGGCAAGGATACTCGACAGGGGAGACCGAAGTCTGGAAGAGCCGTAGTGGTCGGTGACTCCATAGTCCGAGGGACGGACAGAAGATTCTGTGGCAGCAGGAGGGACTTGAGGATGGTCTGTTGCCTCCCTGGTGCCAGGGTTCAACACATCACAGACCGGCTTCAGAAAATCCTAGCGAGGGAAGGCGATCAACCTGAAGTCGTTGTGCACGTGGGCACGAATGACGTCGGGCGGAAGAGGAAGGAGGTGCTACAGCGGGAGTTTAGAGAGTTGGGAAAAACGCTGAGAAGTAGGACGTCGAAGGTAGTTATCTCTGGACTGCTACCGGTACCTCGTGCTGGTGAGGCCAGGAACAGAGAGATAGAGGGTATGAATTTATGGCTGAGGGACTGGTGCAGAGAGCAGGGATTTCGATTTCTGGACCACTGGGATCTCTTCTGGGCTAGGGGTGACTTGTACAAAAGGGACGGGTTGCATCTTAACAGCAGGGGGACAAACATTCTGGCAGGCAGGTTTGCTAGTGTGACACCTGTGGCTTTAAACTAAGTAGTGGGGGGGAGGGGTTAACAAATTGTGAATATGAAGATGAGGTAAAAGGGAATACAGGAGATATTGCAAAAGACTCTCGGAAGAATGGGAACAGAAGTTCTAGAGCGGAAAAGAAATTAAGGGTAGGGCCAATTGTGAACGATGTGAGAGGGGAGGTAAATACAGAAGTTAAAGTGTTGTACTTAAATGCGCGTAGTATAAAAAATAAAGTGGATGAGCTTGAGGCTCAGTTAGTCATGGGCAAGTATGATGTTGTAGGGATCACTGAGACATGGCTACAAGAGGACCAGGGCTGGGAACTGAATATTCAGGGGTACACAACGTATAGAAAAGACAGACAGGTGGGCAGAGGGGGTGGGGTTGCTCTGATGGTAAGGAATGATATTCATTCCCTTGCAAGGGGTGACATAGAATCAGGAGATGTTGAATCAGTATGGATAGAAATGAGAAATTGTAAGGGTAAAAAGACCCTAATGGGAGTTATCTATAGGCCCCCAAACAGTAGCCTCGACTTAGGGTGCAAGTTAAATCAGGAGATAAAATTGGCGTGTCAAAAATGTAATGCTACGGTGGTTATGGGAGATTTCAACATGCAGGTAGACTGGGAAAATCAGGTTGGAAATGGACCCCAGGAAAGAGAGTTTGTAGAGTGCCTTCGAGATGGATTCTTAGAACAGCTTGTACTGGAGCCTACCAGGGAGAAGGCAATTCTGGATTTAGTGTTGTGTAATGATCCTGATCTGATAAGGGGACTAGAGGTAAAAGAGCCATTAGGAGGCAGTGATCACAACATGATAAGTTTTACTCTGCAAATGGAAAGGCAGAAGGGAAAATCGGAAGTGTCAGTATTACAGTATAGCAAAGGGGATTACAGAGGCATGAGGCAGGAGCTGGCCAAAATTGATTGGAAGGAGGCCCTAGCAGGGAAGACGGTAGAACAGCAATGGCAGGTATTCCTGGGAATAATGCAGAGGTTGCAGGATCAATTTATTCCAAAGAGGTGGAAAGACTCTAAGGGGAGTAAGAGACACCTGTGGCTGACAAGGGAAGTCAGGGACAGCATAAAAATTAAGGAGAGGAAGTATAACATAGCAAAGAAGAGTGGGAAGACAGAGGATTGGGACTCTTTTAAAGAGCAACAAAAGTTAACTAAAAAGGCAATACGAGGAGAAAAGATGAGGTACGAGGGTAAACTAGCCAATAATATAAAGGAGGATAGCAAAAGTTTTTTTAGGTACGTGAAGAGGAAAAAAATAGTCAAGGCAAATGTGGGTCCCTTGAAGACAGAAGCAGGGGAATTTATTATGGGGAACAAAGAAATGGCAGACGAGTTAAACCGTTACTTTGGATCTGTCTTCACTGAGGAAGATACACACAATCTCCCAAATGTTCTAGGGGCTGGAGAACCTAGGGTGATGGAGGAACTGAAGGAAATCCACATTAGGCAGGAAATGGTTTTGGGTAGACTGATGGGACTGAAGGCTGATAAATCCCCAGGGCCTGATGGTCTGCATCCCAGAGTACTTAAGGAGGTGGCTCTAGAAATAGTGGAAGCATTGGAGATCATTTTTCAATGTTCTATAGATTCAGGATCAGTTCCTGTGGATTGGAGAATAGCAAATGTTATCCCACTTTTTAAGAAAGGAGGGAGAGAGAAAACGGGTAATTATAGACCAGTTAGTCTGACATCAGTGGTGGGGAAAATGCTGGAGTCAATTATAAAAGACGAAATTGCTGAGCATTTGGATAGCAGTAACGGGATCGTTCCGAGTCAGCATGGATTTACGAAGGGGAAATCATGCTTGACAAATCTACTGGAATTTTTTGAGGATGTAACTAGGAAAATTGACAAGGGAGAGTCAGTGGATGTGGTGTACCTCGACTTTCAGAAAGCCTTCGACAAGGTCCCACATAGGAGATTAGTGGGCAAAATTAGGGCACATGGTATTGGGGGTAGGGTACTGACATGGATAGAAAATTGGTTAACAGACAGAAAGCAAAGAGTGGGGATAAATGGGTCCCTTTCGGAATGGCAGGCAGTGACCAGTGGGGTACCGCAAGGTTCGGTGCTGGGACCCCAGCTATTTACGATATACATTAATGACTTAGACGAAGGGATTAAAAGTACCATTAGCAAATTTGCAGATGATACTAAGTTGGGGGGTAGTGTGAATTGTGAGGAAGATGCAATAAGGCTGCAGGGTGACCTGGACAGGTTGTGTGAGTGGGCGGATACATGGCAGATGCAGTTTAATGTAGATAAGTGTGAGGTTATTCACTTTGGAAGTAAGAATAGAAAGGCAGATTATTATCTGAATGGTGTCAAGTTAGGAGGAGGGGGAGTTCAACGAGATCTGGGTGTCCTAGTGCATCAGTCAATGAAAGGAAGCATGCAGGTTCAGCAGGCAGTGAAGAAAGCCAATGGAATGTTGGCCTTCGTAACAAGAGGAGTTGAGTATAGGAGCAAAGAGGTCCTTCTACAGTTGTACCGGGCCCTGGTGAGACCGCACCTGGAGTACTGTGTGCAGTTTTGGTCTCCAAATTTGAGGAAGGATATTCTTGCTATGGAGGGCGTGCAGCGTAGGTTCACTAGATTAATTCCCGGAATGGCGGGACTGTCGTATGTTGAAAGGCTGGAGCGATTGGGCTTGTATACACTGGAATTTAGAAGGATGAGGGGGGATCTTATTGAAACATATAAGATAATTAGGGGATTGGACACATTAAAGGCAGATAACATGTTCCCAATGTTGGGGGAGTCCAGAACAAGGGGCCACAGTTTGAGAATAAGGGGTAGGCCATTTAGAACGGAGATGAGGAAGAACTTTTTCAGTCAGAGGGTGGTGAAGGTGTGGAATTCTCTGCCTCAGAAGGCAGTGGAGGCCAGTTCGTTGGATGCTTTCAAGAGAGAGCTGGATAGAGCTCTTAAGGATAGCGGAGTGAGGGGGTATGGGGAGAAGGCAGGAACGGGGTACTGATTGATAGTGATCAGCCATGATCGCATTGAATGGTGGTGCTGGCTCGAAGGGCTGAATGGCCTACTCCTGCACCTATTGTCTATTGTCTATTGTCTATTCCATGGCCATCTAAAAGCTTCTTAAATGCCACTATCATGTCTGCCTCCACCATTGCTCTACAACTGCGACACAGGCCCCCACCATTCTCTGTGTAAAAATGTAAAGCTAGCTAATCATCGTTTCTAGGTCAAATCACATCCCTTTGGAAATTCATCTGGGTATTTCCTCGAGAGATTCGCCTTTCCATGCTTTAAATAGTTCCTGCATCAATCATCAGCTGGATGACAGAATTCCCCACACAACAGTCCTGTGGTTGCTGGAAGGGCTACATTCGAGTATTCCCACAACAAATAAGTTTTAATAAAACTCCTCTTAATTGTTACTCTTACAAGGTAAATCTCACATCTCCCTTTGAACTTTTGGCCACCGCCCCACATGCTACTGAGCACCCTGTACACTTAGACTCCATCCAGGGCTGTACAGTGGTGCAGCTGGTAGAGCTGCTGCCTCATAATGCCAGAGACCAGGCTTCCATCCTGACCGCCCGCGGGTGATGTTTGTGTGGAGTTTGCACGTTCTCCCTTTGACCTGTCACCCCAAATCTCCTTGATTCCTTGGGCACCTTTCCATCTCCACCATGGCCAGATTTTGATCCTTGGGCATGTGTCCATTGGTGGTCTTCCACACACCCTCCCTCTCCCACCCGAGCCATTTTCCACCCACATACACTCCACCCCTCAGCCACAACCCCTGGTCTTTACCTGTTTGTTCATTTGTATCCCAAAATCTTCATACAGATCCCTCCTTCTTCTCCGGGTTCCATAAACATCCTTCATGGTCTAAACTTAGACGGCCTGGTTTAAAGTCATAAGTCATAAGGTCATAAGATCATAAGTCACAAGTGATAGGAGTAGAATTATGCGGCACGGTGGCGCAGCGGTAGAGTTGCTGCCTTACAGCGAATGCAGCGCCGGAGACTCAGGTTCGATCCTGACTACGGGCACCGTCTGTACGGAGTTTGTACGTTCTCCCAGTGACCTGCGTGGGTTTTCTCCGAGATCTTCGGTTTCCTCCCACACTCCAAAGACGTACAGGTTTGTAGGTTAATTGACTGGGTAAAATGTAAAAATTGTCCCGAGTGTGTGTAAGATAGTGTTAATGTGCGGGGATCGCTGGGCTGCGCGGACCCAGTGGGCCGAAGGGCCTGTTGCCGCGCTGTATCTCTAAATCTAAATTGAAATCTAAAAATTTGGCCCACCATGTCTACTCTGTCATTCTATCATGGCTGTTCCATCTCTCCCTCCTAACCCCATTCTCCTGCCTTCTCCCCATAACTTCTGACACCTGTGCTAATCAAAAATCTATCAATCTCTGCCTTAAAAATATCCACTGACAGCCTCCACAGCCTTCGGTGGCAAAGATTTCCACAGATTCACCACCCTCTGACTAAAGAAATTTCTCCTCATCTCCTTCCTAAAAGAACGTCCTTTAATTCTGAGGCTGTGACCACTAGTCCCAGACTCTCCCACTAATGGAAACTATTCTGTATGTTTCAATGACATCTCCCCTCGTTCCTATATACTCCAGCGAGTACAGGCCCAGTGCCGACAAACGCTCATCATAGGTTAACCTACTCATTCCTGGAGTATTGAGTATTTGAGCCTGGTTTGAGACATTCGAGACTGCACTCCTTCTGAAATTAATAGACCATTCATGAGACGAAGTCCTCAGAACCTTGCACGGAACTCCCCATATTGTCAGGTTTATTGACATATGCACAGCATCAGAGGCATGTGGACTCAGTCAACCCAGAAAACATCAGGTAAACACAAGTTATGCAAGAAGAAAAAGTGTGCAAACACAAGACATTAGTGCAAAACGCAATATGGAAAACATGTCCTTGATAATGCAAGAGGTGGTCCATAATGTTCTGTTGCTGAGGTAGGATTAGGGTCATTGAGGTCATTGAGGTCATTGAGGTCAATTAGGGTCATTCAGATCTATTCAAAAACTGGATGGTTGTGGGAAAGTAGCTGCTCCTGAACTTGGTGGTGTGGAACATCAGGTCACAGTGAGAAGGTCCAGATGGTGGGGATCCTTGATGATAGATGTAGCTTCCTGAGCCAGGACCTCATGTAGATGCTTTTGATGGTGGGCAGGTTGTGTATCCATGCTATTCGAGGCTGAGTTTATGACTCACTGCAATCCCATACATTCCTCTTTTTGTTGGAATTGCCATACCAGGCCATGATACAAGTTAGGATCCATTCTACAGTGCATCTGCCAAAGGTTGTTGGTATATTCGGTAATCTGCCAAAACTTTGAAGAAAGCGGAGGTACTGGTGTGCCTTCTTCATCTTTGTGCTAGGCCAGGAACAAATCATCCTCTCTCCAGAGATAGACACAAAATGCTGGAGTAACTCAACGGGTCAGGCAGCATCTCTGGAGAAAAAGTATAGGTCTTTTACTCCAGAGATGCTGCCTGACCCGCTGAGTTACTTCAGCATTTTGTGTGTATCCTCGGGCTCTCAAGAGCTCTTAAGGATAGCGGAGTCAGGGGGTATGGGGAGAAGGCAGGAACAGGGTACTGATTGAGAATGATCAGCCATGATCACTTTGAATGGTGGTGCCGTCTCGAAGGGCCGAATGGCCTCCTCCTGCACCTATTGTCTATTGTCTATTGTCTATTGGTATAAACCATCATCTGCAGTTCCTTTCTACACATCCTCTCTCCGGCGCCATTTTGAGAAAAAAAAAGCTCAGAATCTTCTATTGCTGTTGCAAAATGTCTTCCTCTTTACATTTAAGATCTTCAATAATAAAAGAAAATATTCCCTTGACTATTCTGATTATTTTTGTGTCTGACAACATTGTAGTGATTCATGAACACGGACCTGAATATATATTGAAACCTCTGCTGTTCTCAGTTCTTCACTTTTTAGATAATACTTGAATCTTCCCATTTTTAGTACAAATTTTCTAACCTTTACATTAATATACATCTGAAAAAGAATATGAGAGAAAAGGAGATTGTATATGGAAATATTAACAAATAGGCAAAACGATCACAGACAACGATAGGCAAAATGATTTATGAACAGATTAACTATAAAAGAAGTGTAAGAAAATAACTGCAGATGCTGGTACAAATCGAAGGTGTTTATTCACAAAATGCTGGAGTAACTCAGCAGGTCAGGCAGCATCTCAGGAGAGAAGGAATGGGTGACGTTTCGGGTCGAGACCCTTCTTCAGACTGATGCCTTCTTCAGACCTTCTTCAGATTATAAAAGAAGAGTCAAAGAAAAGTGAGCATGATTAAGGACCAAGAAAAAAATCTTAAGACACAAGGAACTGCAGATGCTGGAATCTTAAGCAAAACGCAAAGTGCTGGAGGAGCTCACTGGGTCAGGCAGCATCTGTGGAGGGAATGGACATGAGTCTGAAGAAGGGGCCTGATCCAAAATGTCACCTGTTCATTCCCTCTACAGATGCTGCTCGGCCCATTAGGTTCCTCCAGCACTTTGTGTCTTAAAGAAATAAATTTTGTTGCAGAGACTGTGGTGCTAAATAAACCTTGATCAGGGAAGCAAAAAGCAGGATAACATAGACCTAGTGTGAACGGTCAGTGTGGATTCGGTGAACCAAAGGGTTCGTTTCTATGCCGTCTCTCTAATCTGAACTGAACTGAAAGAGAAGAGATGTAGGAAGTGTAGGAACGAACTGCAGATGCCGGTTTACACCGAAGATAGACTCAAAATGCTGGAGTAACTCAGCGGGACAGGCAGCATCTCTGGAGAAAGGGAATGAGTGGCATTTTGGGTCTGAAGAAGAGTCTCGACCCGAAACGCCACCCATCCCTCTCCAGACATGCTGCCTGCCCCGCTGAGCTACTCCAGCTATTTTGTGTCTATCTAAAAGAGAAGAGATGCTGATAATGTTACTGTGCAGTTGGACGCAGTGGAGAAATTGGATTGGATGAAAAGACCTTCAGTGCTCAGAATCCAACTAAGTCCTTTTAGCAAACTGAAAGAGAACGTTTACACCTCACCATGTAACTACAAATATTTTTGCTTGGATGCTCAATAATACAGTTCGGCAGATTTAATTAAAATTGTCACCCCCTGCCACCCACCCGTAAACATTTGCTCAATTAATTACAATTAAAGCAGTCAATGTTTGCTGTTGACTGCTGCTACTGAAATGCCTCTATTTGCAAAAGAGATAATAAATGATAGATAACTTGTTCCATCCACACATCCTCTTACTGTGGGCAGCTCTGCTCAATCATTCACCGTGCAGAGATGAAGAGATTTGACCACAACGTTGAATGGTCATTTATCCAATGCAGTAAAACTGACTGAACTGATCCAAACACCTGCAGTTAATGCAGCAACTCTTGGGCATCAAAACACACGGCGCTCTGAAATCGAGGCAACAATCACCTGGGGTGGGGGAGGGGGGGGGGGGCGGGCAAGACGAGCAAAGTTCTAAAATAAACATTTTCACCATTCGTTCATTCACCGATTGTTTTTATAAAAAGGATGAAGACAATGCAAGTCGCTGAAAACACCAAACGATGAATGTTTCTCTTCCACTGATGCCGCCTGCCCTGCTCAATCTTTTCTAACTTCAATGCATGTTTTTGTAGCTTTTGAGGTTCTGGTCGTACCTACCAATCCAGCCCCATGAATTTTGCAATGGGACCTAACGCTGAATACCCAAGTTCTGAAGAGGGGCCCCGACCCGAAACGTCACCTCTCCTTTTTCTCCAGAGATGCTGCCTGACTTGCTGAGTTACTCCAGCACTTCACTGGACAGTTCTCAGCACTCCCCAGATCTCCAGATCAGTGTCTATCTCCTAATGCTGAATAGTTTGACTGCCTTTGACCGCGTGCTCACCCCTGAACAGATGCAACACAAGCTGATTCCTGCCATATGTTGTACTGTTTGACTTTGAACTGTCCCCATCCTTATGCCTCAACAGTTTTGTAGGTGTTCCATTAGATCGTAGAAGCAGCACAGAAGGAGCCCATCATTGATTTTGCCCTGCTTTAATTACTGCCGCCCTTATCAGGCTGCCACATGCTCGGCTCTCTGATCTGAGGTGAAAGAGTGTCCATCTGTTCTGATAACACGTTACTATTTTTGTATGCACTAAAAGCAATAATCTGGCAGGTTACTTTCCGCTACACATCTCCACAGAACAAGTCCAGGAATTAATCAATCCCCTGTCATTCAATGCCCTGTCTGATCAGTCTGAAGAAGGGACTGAAAAGTCACCTATTCATGTTCTCATAAGATTGCTGAATTACTCCAGAGCTTTGCGTCAATTTTCCCCTCTCCTTCCTTTTGGGTGTCCATAAGAGATCCCAGTGTATAAGAAGGAACTGCAGATGCTGGTTTAAACCGAAGATAGGCACAAAAAGCTGGAGTAACTCAGTGGTTCGGGCAGCATCTCTGGAGAGAAGGAATGGAGATCCCAGTGCACTGTTTCACCAAATTCCACGGAGGATTTCTCCCCAGTCGATACTTATTCCTCAACAAACGTCACTGTGTTTATTTGGTCATTCCCTTTTGTGTGAGCTTGCTGTGCACAAATTGGCCGCCATGTTTCAGACATTGGAACATTGATTATTCTTCAAAGAGGAACATCACTGGTTATGAAGTGCCTTGGAGGCATCCTGGGGATGTTAAAAGGGATAAATAAATTCAAGGCCGTGTTTTAAATTGGTAAAGTGATGTCAATGTAAGGTTGGTCGAAACGTATAAGATTATTAAGGGGTTGGACACGTTAGAGGCAGGAAACATGTTCCCAATGCTGGGGGAGTCCAGAACAAGGGGCCACAGTTTAAGAATAAGGGGTAGGCCATTTAGAACTGAGATGAGGAAAAACTTTTTCAGTCAGAGAGTTGTGAATCTGTGGAATTCTCTGTCTCAGACGGCAGTGGGGGCCAATTATCTGAAAGCATTCAAGAGAGAGCTGAATAGAGCTCTTAAGGACATCGGAGTCAGGGGGTTTGGGGAGAAGGCTGGAACGGGGTACTGATTGAGAATGATCAGCCATGATCACATTAAATGCCGGTGCTGGCTCGAAGGGCCGAATGGCCTCCTCCTGCACCTATTGTCTATTGTCTATTGATGGAGACACAAGAAACTGTAAATGCAGGAACCTAGCGCAAAACACAAAGTGATGGAGGAAGTCAGTGGGTGGAGGGAATGGACTTATTACAGTATTGGGTTAGGAGTCTTCTTCAGGCTCTTTACGAGGATGTCATTAGGACTTGAGGGCCTGAGCTGTTGGGAGAGATTGGGCAGGTTATGACTTTATTATTTGAAGTGCAGGAAGCTGAGGGGTAATCTTATAGAGGTGTAGAAGATCATGAGGGGAATAGAGAGGGGAAATGCGCAGTGTCTTTTACCCAGAGAAGGGGAATTAAGAACCATAAGACATAGGTTTAAGATGAGAAGACTGGAGAGCACACAAACAAAAGTTTTCAGTGTACCTCAGTACACATGACTATAACAATCTAAGTCTGAAGAAGGGTCTCGACCCGAAACGTCACCCATTCCTTCTCTCCCGAGATGCTGCCTGACCTGCTGAGTTACTCCAGCATTTTGTGAATAAACTAAACTAAAGATGGGAAAGATTTAATAGGAACTGGAGGGGCAGCTTTTTCCACACAGAAAGCGGTGGGTATATGGAACAAGCTGCCAGAGAAGGTACTGTAACAACATTTGAAAGACATTTGGGCAGATACTCAGATAGGAAAGCGTTAGAGGGATATGGACCAAACGTGGGTAGGTGGGGCTAGCGAAGATAGGGCATCTTGGTCAACATGGATGAGTTGGGCCGATGGGTCTGTTTCCCTGTTGGGTGACTCGATGATTCAATTCCTGCACTCCCAACTTACATTGTTGTGGCCCCTGAACTCTTTTTTTTATCTGCATTTTCTCCGTTGCTGAAAATAAAGTTTTACATCTATATACTAAAACTCTCGTTTGTTATCTTGTTTGTGACTGAACTTCAGCCAAAACGGCACACGATAGCGCAACAATTTTAGGCCCACCTTACTCACCGTTGTCACTTTAGTGATAATGCAAGTAGTTTTATTGAAATCGGTCTTATAAGTTATTCACATTTTTAAGTTTAAAAGGAGGGGAGGGGGAGGGGAGGAAGGAGGAGGGACGGGGGAAGGGGGGAGTGGGGGAGAAGGGAGAGGGAAGGGGGGGTTGAGGAGAGAGGGGAGGGGGGGTGGACAGGGTGCTGCACCAATGCAGGAGAGGTTTGGGCCCAACGGGTCCACTTTTTCTAGTAGAACATAAAACACATAGAGTTAGGATTTGTCCTTTCATATACATATGGAAACTGTTAAGTCCAGTCAAGGTCACCCTTTTATTATTGAAGCTAACACCTCCCCATGTTATTTTGGCAGGTTCATGGATAGGAAAGTTGCAACAACAAAAAAAAATGCTGGAAGAACACAACAGGCCAGATAGCATCGATACAGAGAATGGACAGGCACAATCTCCTAAGGAAGACATGAAATCCTGGAGTAACTCAGCTGGTCAGACAGCATCCCTAGGTGGCATTTTGGGTCGGAATGCTGCCTGACCTGCTGAGTTACTCCAGCATTTTTTCTCTTTCCTTGGTAAACCAGGATTTGCCCAACCTTGTTTCTAGAGGGACTTTCTCCTTGTAGTTTGGAACAATAAGTTCTATTTTCAACTTTAAGCTCAGCATCAACTGTTTAATGGAAAACATGGCCCCAAACTCCAGTGCAACTTAGTCAAAGAGTCATATAGCACGGAAACAAGCTCTTTGACCCAACTTGTCCATGCTGACCAAGATGCCCCATCTAATCCAATACCATTTGTCTGCATTTGGCCCACATCCTTCTAAACCTTTTCTATCCATGTACCTGTTGCACATGATGGCGATACAATTTTTTCCCTTTCTCTGGCCAGTGTGCTCAGCCATAAGGTCATAAGGAATAGGAGTAGAATTAAGCCATTTGGCCCAACAAGTCTACTCCACCATTCAATCATGGCTGATCTATCTCTCCCTCCTAACCCCATTCTCCTGCCTTCTCCCCAGAACCTCTGACACCTGCACTAATCAAGCATCTATCACTGTCAGCCTTAAAAATATCCACTGACTTGACCTCCACAGCTTTCTGTGGCAAAGAATTACACAGATTCACCACCCTCTGACTAAAGAAATTCCTCCTCATCTCCTTCCTAAAAGAACGTCCTTTAATTCTGAGGCTATGACCTCTGGTCCTGGACTCTCCCACTAGAGGAAACATCCTCTCCACATCCACTTCATCCAAGCATTTCACTATACTGTATGTTTCATTGAGGTCCCCCCTCATTCTTCTAAACTCCAGCGAGTACAGGCCCAGTGCCGACAAATGCTCATCATAGGTTAACGTACTCATTGCAGGCACATTCCAGGGGTCCTTCTTGTCAGCCTTAGCTATCGCCTGTTGACTATTGCATGTACAACAAAATAATATGGATCTTTAAGTGAGCATTGAAATTGTATACCCATTTCATCAGGCACCAAGGATATCCACACCCCACCCACATCATTTCTCTCGTTCTTTATTGCTGATGCCAACATTTGATGCCTTGCTTCCTCAGCCGATTACTGTTTACAATTTAACATCATAATAATCTGCAGAACAAGAACTGTTTTTCATACAGAAACTCTGACCACAGATACTTCAAAGTTGTGCATTGTATATTTTCTTTCCTTTTTATTGTTAGAAAGTGAAAAAGCTCCAGAGGTGCTTGCACAACATTTATAAGACAGAAACATAAGATGATATTGAGTCCATGAGAACAGGCCATTCAGCCCATCTGTTCTCCTCCAGCATCCACCTACTCTATATGCCAATCCTATTCGTTTCTCTTTCTGGTCCTTTGTCCTTTCTGGCTAAATAGCTTCTCCTTGAATACAGCAGTTATTCTTACTCTAAGCCATGAAAATGTAGCCATAGGTATCCATTCAAGGTCTGAAGGTAGGAGTGTGAGAGAAAGAGTCAGCGAGAAACAATCACCTTCAAGGAACCTTAGCTGGCTTCTTCTGTTACATTACTCAGGATAGACATAAAATGCTGCAGTAACTGTGCGGGACAGACAGCATCTCTGAGAGAAGGAATGGGTGACGTTTCGGGTTGAGACCCTTCTTCAGACCTGTCTCATTTGACTAGATAGACACAAAATGCTGGAGTAACTTAGCGGGTCAGGCAGCATCTCTGGAGAGAAGGAATGGTTGACGTTTCGGGTCAAGACCCTTCTTCAGACCGATGTCAGGGGAGAGGGAGTTACATACATAAGGAAGTGTAAGGTGTGAAAACTGGGCAGAGGGGATGGAGATCAAGGAAAATGTAGAGTAGATCAGTCTGTTTTGACTAGTCTGAAGAAGGGTCTCGATCCAAAATGTCACCCGTTCCTTCTCTCCAGAGATGCTGTCTGTCCTGCTCAGTTGCTCCAGCATTTTGTGTCTATTTTCGGTTTAAACCAGCATCTGCAGTTCCTTCCGACAGGTTTGCAGGTTAATTGGCTTCTGCAATTTGTCCCTACCGTGTCGGATAGACCTTATGTATGGGTGATTATTGGTCAGCACGGACTTGGTGGGCCAAAGTGCCTGTTTCCATGGTGCATCTCTAAGCTGAACAAAATGAAGCTTGATCTAAGGCTTAACAGGGATGTTTGCCAATTGTTAGGTTTGTGTGGCCAAATTAGTGATGGCCGAAGAGTTGTTCATTCCTTTCCCAGGGCATTTTCCTTAATAATCCCTAATTGTTTTGTGTTCAGCCTTTTTTCTTGACTCATGTTCCTGTAATACCTTTGAGCACAGCAGCTAGTTATTTGTAGGATCACAGAACTGCAGATGCTGGTTTATACCAAAGATAGACACAAAGCGCTGGAGTAACTCAACGGGTCAGGCAGCATCACTAGAGAAAAAGGATGGGTGACGTTTCGGGTCGAGACCCTTCTACAGACCAGGAAGGAAATTATCCTTCAGGAGAGGAAGTCTCCCATCCATGGTCAGATGGAATCAGCCTGTACTGTACGGAGTTTGTACGTTCTCCCCGTGACCTGCGTGAGTTTTCTCCGAGATCTTTGGTTTCCACCCACACTCCAAAGACGTACAGGTTTGTAGGTTAATTGGCTGGGCAAATGTAAAAATTGTCCCTAGTGGGTGTAGGATAGTGTGAATGTGCGGGGATCGCTGGGCGGCACGGACAAGGTGGGCCGAAGGGCCTGTTTCTGCGCTGTATCTCTAAATCTATATCTAAAAATCTAAATTATCTACTCTGAAGAAAGGTCCCAACCCGAAACGTCGTCCATCCTTTTTGTTTCCAGAGACGCGGCCTGACCCGCTGAGTTACTCCAGCACTTTGTGTCTACCTTTATTTAGCAGGTTATTCATCCTGATACAACCTCACAAGAGATATTCAAAAATCTGGACTGCAAACTTTATAAATGCAAAACAAAAAGTGACACTGTGGCTTTCGAAACCAAACACCAGCGTGGATGACAGGAGCAACGACGTGAGCTTGGTACACCGACCTGTGTCTGGCAAGCGGAGCCCAGGTACGCCCCTAGGATGTGGGAAGCACGGTGGAGAAATGCTCGGCTCTTAAACCCTGCCTCAGGCAGGCTGGCAGGAAGCTGGTGGGTGTAAGGAGAGCTGAGCTTGCTGCGTTAAGTTGGTGCAAGAGACTCAACAGCTGGAAGAACACGTCAAGCGTGGTTTTTTGCCGATAAGCATCGCAGCTGTGCATAGGTGGGGACTGAGCGGGGTCCAGCGGCAGGTGAGTGGGCGGCAAACAACGGGCTGCTGGATGCCGCAGAAATCAGATACTCTCCTCCCTGCAGCTGCTGCACCCAAAACACACACTCCGTCTAATAAAACACAGCGCTTCCTGTTGTTCTCAATCACCTTTCTAATGCCAGTGCTGGAGTAACTCAGCGGGACAGGCAGTTCCTCCTCTGGAGAGAAGGAATGGGTGACGTCTCAGGCCGAGAGCCTTCTTCAGACAGAGAGTTAGGGGAGAGAGAGAGTCAGAGGGTGGTGAATCTGTGGAATTCATTGCCACAGAAGGCTGTGGAGGACGAGTCAGTGGATATTTTTAAGGCAGAGTTAAATAGGTTTTTGGTAGTATGTGTGATCATCATCATCATATCATCATATATATACAGCCGGAAACAGGCCTTTTCGGCCCTCCAAGTCCGTGCCGCCCAGCGATCCCCGCACATTAACACTATCCTACACCCACTAGGGACAATTTTTACATTTACCCAGCCAATTAACCTACATACCTGTACGTCTTTGGAGTGTGGGAGGAAACCGAAGATCTCGGAGAAAACCCACGCAGGTCACGGGGAGAACATACAAACTCCTTACAGTGCAGCACCCGTAGTCAGGATCGAACCTGAGTCTCCGGCGCTGCATTCGCTGTAAAGCAGCAACTCTACCGCTGCGCTACCGTGTCAGGGGTTATGGGGAGAAGGCAGGAGAATGGGGTTAGGCAGGAGAGATAGAGCAGCCAAGATTGAATGGCAGAGTAGTCTTGATGGACCGAACGCCCTAGTTCTACTCCTATTCTTTACGACCTTGTGAGAGGGAGTCTAGAGATACAGAAGGATAAGGTGTGAAAACACCGATCAAAGGGGACATTGATCAAGGAAAATGTGGAATGGTTCATTGTTAGCTGAGGGGAATGTGACACGAGGCATACAATCAGTAACATTTAAACCGGAGGACAATAGATAATGGGTGCAGGAGTAGGCCATTCGTCCCTTCGAGCCAGCGCTGCCCATCAATGTGACCATGGCTGATCATCCACAATCAGTACCCCGTTCCCGCCCTCTCCCCATACCCCCTAGTAGGACAGTGAAATGAGTCGGAGAACTAGGATGGGGGAGGGATGGAGAGAGAGGGAAGGAAAGGGCTACTTGAAGCTAGAGAGATCAATATTCATTCAGGCCACAAACCTTCTGTCCTTTGTAGACAGGTGGCTTTGAGCACCTATGCCCAATGCAAAGCACAGACACAGGTTGTCAAGCCCAAGTCGTCTAAGCGGGTGGGCATGATCTTTACAAACCTTCCCCTTACCCTTTCCACCATCTTATCAATTTATTTATTTCACCTCTTCCTGTGCAATTTGCTTCACTGTGGTGGCATAAGTACTTGACTTAAATTGACTAACAAGCCATTCACTTCAAGTTGGCAATAAAAGGAAGTCTTGCTCATCATATAAATGAATTTTCAACAATTCTATCTTCCAGTGTGTAATCTATATACTGAAACTGTCGTTTGTTTGTTTATTTGTTCCTGAACTACAGCCAAAAGGGTACACGATGGCGCAACAATTTTAGGCCCTCCTTACTCACCATTTGGTGCTAATGGAAGACGTTTAATTGAAATCAGTATTATATTTTTTTAAGTTATTCACATTTTAAAGTTTAAATCTGGGGAGGGAGGTTGGGGGTGGAAGGAGGGAGGCGGTGGGGAGGGAGGGGGTGGAGGGAGGGAGGGGGTGGAGGGAGGGAGGGAGGGGGCAGAGGGAGGGAGGGGGCGGAGGGAGGGAGGGAGGGAGGAGGGGGGAGGGAGGACAAAGGGGGTTGAGGGGGATGGAGTGGGGGGAGGGGACGGGGGAGGGGAGGGGGTGTGGAGAGAGGGAGGGTGGGGGAGGGAGGGGGAGGTGGAGGGGAGGGAGGGAGGGGGAGGGGGGAATGGGGGGAGGGGGGGTGGGGGGGAATATGGGGGGAGGGGGGTGGGGGAGGGGGGAGGGGCTGCACCAATGCAGGAGAGGTTTGGGCCCAACGGGTCCACTTGGTCTAGTTTGTTTTAATACTGCATGTGGAGTTAGGTTATTTTAAGCAGCTATCTTAATTTCTAGTTTTGTAAATAAAATAGTGGCAATGGTTAAAAAATGGACCCACATGAATGGACAAGTTGCTTGTAGGAAAGTTAGACGTAAGCAGTTTGTTCCTTGCCTTGCATGGAATGGTAAAGAAAGGGGAACCATACAGTGGTCATCTTCACCAGCACTGAGGCAAGGACATGGCTCTAGCTGAAAGGATACTGAAGACAGCGACCAAACTTATTGGAGTGATTAGACTTCTAACCCACCACTCTATCTCCAGGTCCCTCAGGTCGGCCGACTTGGGGCTATTCACTATCCCGCGGTCTAGGCTTAAGCTCAGGGGTGACCGCGCTTTTGCGGTTGCAGCTCCTAGACTGTGGAACAGCATCCCTCTCCCCATCAGAACTGCCCCCTCCATCGACTCCTTTAAGTCCAGGCTCAAAACCTATTTCTACTCCCTAGCGTTTGAGGCCCTCTGAGGGGGCGCTGTGAGCTGTTTATGTATGTGCTGTTATGTTTGTGTGCCATTGTATGTTCGTTCTTAGTACCTGAACTGATGTACAGCACTTTGGTCAACGTGGGTTGTTTTTAAATGTGCTATACAAATAAAATTGACTTGACTTGACGTGACACGATAACAAAGTGTTTCAGCTTTAGATTTTAGTCATAAAAAAAGGACTGTGTGGAAACGGGCTATTCGGCCCACTGAGTCCACATCGACCATCGATCACCCCGTACACTAGCGCTATCCTACATACTAGGGACAATTTACAATTCACAGAAGCCAATTAACCTACAAAACTGTACGTCTTTGGAGTGTGGGAAGGAACAGGAGCACCCGGAGAAAACCCACGCAGTCACAGGGAGAACGTGCAAACTCCACACAGACAAGTCCAGAGGTCAGGATCGAACCTGGGACTCTGGTGAGGCAGCAGCTCTCCCAGCTGTTCCATTGTGCAGCTCTCATTCGCTACAGAGGGTGAGGGACTGCATATTGACACAAATTAGGTATCGGGTCACCTAAAGGCAATGAGAAAAATAAAAGTTGTACAGGGCCCTAGTGAGACCACACCTGGAGTACTGTGTGCAGTTGTACAGGGCCCTAGTGAGACCGCACCTGGAGTACTGTGTGCAGTTGTACAGGGCCCTAGTGAGACCACACCTGGAGTACTGTGTGCAGTTGTACAGGGCCCTAGTGAGACCGCACCTGGAGTACTGTGTGCAGTTGTACAGGGCCCTAGTGAGACCGCACCTGGAGTACTGTGTGCAGTTTTGGTCTCCAAATTTTAGGAAGGATATTCTTGCTATTGAGGGCGTGCAGCATAGGTTTACTAGGTTAATTCCCGGAATGGCGGGACTGTCATATGTTGAAAAACTGGAGCGACTAGGCTTGTATACACTGGAATTTAGAAGGATGAGAGGGGATCTTATCGAAACGTATAAGATTATTAAGGGGTTGGACACGTTAGAGGCAGGAAACATGTTCCCAATGTTGGGGGAGTCCAGAACCAAGGGCCACAATTTAAGAATAAGGGGTAGGCCATTTAGAACAGAGATGAGGAAAAACTTTTTCAGTCAGAGTTGTGAATCTGTGGAATTCTCTGCCTCAGAGGGCAGTGGAGGCCAATTCTCTGAATACATTCAAGAGAGAGCTAGATAGGGCTCTTAAGTGTAGCGGAGTCAGGGGGTATGGGGAGAAAGCAGGAACGGGGTACTGATTGAGAATGATCAGCCATGATCACATTGAATGGCGGTGCTGGCTCGAAGGGCCAAATGGCCTACTCCTGCACCTATTATCTATTGTCTATTGTCTATAAAAGTAAAAGATTCATATGGGCGTGGGTGAAATTACAGTGAAGAACACCAAAAGTTAGAGGGAGTTGAAGGGAGGGCAAATACCAGCAGCTAATGCACAACATACCAGCCAAGCAAGTTTAGATGAACTGTATAAGCAAACAAAAAATTTAGATGAAGCATTGACAATCTGAAATTCATTGTTTCACAAGTTGGGTCTCACTAGGTCTGCTTGGAAATATTCCCAAAGATTTTCATCACAGGAGTTTCAATTTTCATACCAACCCAGTAATATATCACAGCCAATGATGTGCAGTCACTTGTAACATGGAAACAGCAGCAGCTAACATGGGCACCAGCAGGAGAGTTGCTGCCTTACAGACCCAGAGCCCTGGGTTCGATCCTGACTTCAGGTACCGTCTGTACGGAGTTCGTACATTCTCCCTGTGACCCTGTGGTGTTTCCCCTGGTGCTCCAGCTTTCTCCCACATCCCAAAGACGTGCAGGTTTGTAGGTTAATTGGCTTCTGTAAATTGTCCCTCGTGTGTAGGATAGAACTAGTGCACAGGTGATCATTGGTCGGCGGGTACTCGGTAGGCCGAAGGGCCTGTTTCAGCGCTGTACGTCTAAACTAAACGAAACCAAAAGGTCCATCAGCTGTAATTTCACAATGAGCAGATAACCTGTTTAAGTGTTCTAACAGAGGGATGAAAACTGTATCAGACACAAGTGAAAAAGTCTCTCTTGTTCTCAGAGTCATAGAGTCATAAAGTTATAGAGTAATATTACAGTGTGGAAACAGGCCCTTCAGCTCAATTTGCCCACACCGGCCAACATGTCCCAGCTACACTGGTCCCACCTGCCTGCGTTTGGTCCATATCCCTCCATAACCTGTCCTGTCCATGTACCTGTCTAACTGTTTCTTAAACTTTGGGATAGTCCCTGCCTCAACTCCCTCCTCTGGCAGCTTGTTCCACACAACCACCACCCTTTGTGTGAAAAAGTTACCCCTCAGATTCCTATTAAATCTTTTCCCCTTCGCCTTAAACCTATGTCCTCTGGTCTTCGGTTCACCCACTCTGGGCTAGAGACTCTGTGCATCTAGCCGATCTATTCTTCTGCGAAATGTCCCTGTGTTTTGATTTCCACTCACCTGGAAGGCCAGGTAGGAGGATTGTGTCCACATCTGTGAGGAAGGGCAGTGTAGCTCTGGAACATCAGCCTAGATGCACATGTGGAGAGAAACAAAACCTCATTATTTATCGTCTGGAGTGTGAATCATTGACGTGCAGATGCATTTAGAACTTTAAGTGAAACACGGTTAATGCAGGAAAACATTCCAAATGGGACGGAGGAGCCAAGGAGCTTTGAATAAAAACGCATAAATCATTCAAAGCAGATGGGCGGCACAGTGTGGAGTTGCTGCCTCACAGCGCCAGAGACCCGGGTTCGATCCTGACTACGGGTGCCCTCTGTATGGAGTGTGTACGTTCTCCCCGTGACTGTGTGGGTTTTCTCTGTGTGCTCTGGTTTCTTCCCACACTCCAAAGACGTACAGGTTTGTAGGTTAATTGGCTCCGGTAAAGATTGTAAATTGTCCCTAATGTGCAGGATAGTGCTAGTGTACAGAGATCGCTGGTCTGTGCGGACTCGGCCTGCTTCCGCACAGTATCTCTAAACAGTGATACACTATAACAGGGCACAACCAAAGTCAACCATTTACTGGAGGGAATACATTGAAAAGGAGGAATGTTATGCTGAATACATGTGGAGCCCATGTTGAATGCAGTATTGTCTGGAGTATGGTGGAACTACATTACATTCATAAAAGATTTATGCAGTTGAGCAAAAAGCAAACTGTTGGAAGGAACTCAACAGGTCAGGCAGCATCTGTGGAAGGAAATGGACAGTCAATGTTTTGGATCAAGTCTTTTCATCTGGATTATCCATTTCTCTCCACAGACACTGCCTGGCCCACCGAGGGTTTTTTTGCTCCATATTCTACCATCTGCAGTGCCTCCATTTACAAAGTAAATATCTGTGAGGGATGTGGCTGTTCTTATTCCAGCTGCACCTAATATCAGGAATCCAATGAGTCACTGAGAGACCAGAATAACTTGTTGAATCGCACACATTTTGTATATTCCATCCTCTCCACATAGCTCATGCAAATATGCTACTCATTTCCATACTTTACATGACTGGTGCAGCTGTGGAGAGAGCTTTGGCTCTTGTATTTAGAGATACAGCATGGAAACAGGCCCTTTGGCCCACCATCACCACCCGTACACTGATCGGTGTTATCCCACGTTATGGGGAACAGGTGGAACGGTGGCGGCACAGTGGCGCAGCGGTAGAGTTGCTGCCTTACAGCGAATGCAGCGCCGGAGACCCAGGTTCGATCCTGACTACGGGCGCCGTCTGTACGGAGTTTGTACGTTCTCCCCGTGACCTGCGTGGGTTTTCTCCGAGATCTTCGGTTTCCTCCCACACTCCAAAGACGTACAGGTATGTAGGTTAATTGGCTGGGCAAATGTAAAAATTATCCTTAGTGGGTGTAGGATAGTGTTAGTGTGCGGGGATCGCTGGGCGGCGTGGACCTGGTGGGCCGAAGGGCCTGTTTCTGCGCTGTATCTCTAAATCTAAAAAATCCCACTTGTGGGATATGCTATCCCACTTTCCATGTTATCCCACTTTTGCATCCTTCACACCAGGGACAATTTACAGAAGCCAATTAACCTACAAGTCCGCATGTCTTTGGAATGTGGGAGAAAACCGGGGCAGCCAGAGAAAACCAACACGGTGACCGGGAGAACATGCAAACACCGCACAGACAGGCGCCGAGGTCAGGATCGAACCTGGGTCTCTGGCGCTGTGAGGCAGTGGCTCTACCGCTGCACCACTGTGCCAGAGGAAGAGCAAAGCTGGAGACGTGTCCACGTAATGCATTTCCCAGTAAACCTAATAGGGGACCTGAAACGTGCTACGAAATGAAAAAACTGAGGTGTGCCTGCAGGAAAGCTGGAAGAGTCTGGAGAGATAAAAGGAAAAAAGGGTTGTACTAAAGGAGTTAAAAATAGACAGGATGAACTCAAGTATAAGATAGGTGCTGGCATGTAGTGCTTGGGATGAATGGCTTGTTCCTGTGCTTCATGTAATGTGCACACTAATGAGAGGTCCCAAGTTCACAGATTCCAGGCATTACATGTAAATACTGACATATTTGCAAGTAATCTTTATATAAATTTTGATTTACTTGCTGAACCCTTTATGATCATTGAACTCTCTGAAGGATCCCAGTAAATGCCTGAACGCATTCTAGTTTAGTTTATTTTATTTTATTTAAAAGCCTTTTTTTGCTGCATGCTACCCAGTCAGCAGAAAGACTGCACATAATTGCAATCAAGCCGTCCACAGTATACAGGCACAGAATACAGGGAACAACGTTTAGTGCAAGATAAAGTCCAGTAAAATCTGGTTAAAGATAGTCCGGGGGACTCCAATGTTATGGATTGTAGTTAGGGACATAAGGAACTGCAGCTGCTGGTTTACAAAAAAAGGGACAAAGTGCTGGAGTAACTCAGCGGGTTAGACAACATCTTTAGAGAACGTGGATAGGTGACGTTTCGGATTGGGGTTTTTCTTCAGATTGGCGATGTTTCAGTTCGGTACCCTTTTTCAGTCAGAAGAAGGGTCCCGATCTGAAACTTTGTCTATCCACGTTCTTCAAAGATTCTGTCGCTGCCAAGGCCAATAAGATTTACCTTCTACTAAACTAACATCATCCTTGGGGATAACAATGGAACATTTTGGAAATATTCAAAAAGTCTGGCAGCATTCATGGAGATAGAAACAGATTTAACATTTCACATTACCGATCTTTCATCATTTTCTCCAAAATAGTCGTAAATACTGTCAAACTCCCGGGATCTCTTCAGGATCAATTGTAAATACAGAAACTACGTGCAGCATCCTCCTGAAAATATGAATCCTCTCCAAAGTATAAATATAGGTGGACTCCCTGGGAAAGTTCTGTAAATGTCACTGTATACCTGTCGAAACTCTTACAATTACTAACATCATGACAGTGTCCACTATAAAGGCTATAAGGCCATAAGACATAGGAGCAGAACTAGGCCATTCAACCCATCGAGTCTACTCCGCCATTCAATCAAGGCCGATCTATCTTTCCCTCTCAACCCCATTCTCCTCCCCACTCCCCCCTAACCTTTGATGCCCTTCCGAATCAAAAAACTGGGCCAGAAATATCCATCCATATTAAATAACTCTTTTGCACGTTCCACTTCAAAATCTACAGTGTTTTCTCTATTCTTTCCTGTTTATTCATCACACTTCATGAGGGTGGCACAGTGGTGCAGCGGTGGAGTTGCTGCCTTACTGCGCCAGAGACCCGGTTTCTGATCCTGTCTACGGGTGTTGTCCGTATGGAGTTTGTACGCTCTCCCTGTGACCATGTGGGATTTCTATGGATGCTCCGGTTTCCTCTCACATTCCAAAGACGCACAGGTTTGTGGGTTCTGTAAATTGTGAAGAAGGGTCTCGACCCGAAACGTCACCCATTCCTTCTCTCCTGAGATGCTGCCTGACCTGCTGAGTTACTCCAGCATTTTGTGAATAAATACTTGGTGTGTAGGGTAGTGCTAGTGTATGGGATGATTGCTGGTTGGCACGGACTCGGTGGACTGAAGGGCCTGTTTCCACACTGTATCTAAAGTTTTCATTACATTTTTACTTATTTGTCACCAATGGGGTTGATTCAAGTCAGCTATAATTCTCAGGAAGTAATCGCTCTCCAGAGTTCATTATTTATGTGCCATATTAAAACAAGAATCCTGTCAATGTCAATTCCCTGAAGGTGTGTGTGTTTATACTGATGCAGGAGGTACTTGCTGCTGTTTACTCTAGGTGTTATTTTGTAAAGGCCAATGCATTCTCAACTTGCTGTGAATGTCGATACTTTCCCAGGGATTACCCGTAACTACTGACGCACTCCTAGGGATTCCCCATTAAGCTGTCACCTTCACAGGGAAAGACACAACGTGCTGGAATAACTCAGTGGGTCAGGCAGCGTCTCTGGAGAACATGGATAGGCGACATTTCGCATCAGGAATGCAGTAGATGAGGTTAGAGGAAGTGCATGTGAAACTTTGTCTGCAAGGGACATAACACCAGTCCTCAAACCTCCTCCCTCACTTCCATCCAGGGTCCCCAGCCGTCCTTCCAAGTGAGACAGAGGTTCACGAACACCTCCTCTAACCTCATCTACTGCCATTGATGCTCCTGGTGCGACTTTGACCACTGAGACAAAGTGCAGACTAGATGACCGTTTCACTGAACACTTGCGATCAATCTGCCAAGGCCTGTTGGATCTCACGGTTGTGAAACATCTTTACTTTCCCATTCCCATATTGGCCTTTCTGTCCTGGGCCTCTAACCTCATTGCCCGAGTGAGACCCTACCCAAACGGGAGGAATAGCTACTTGGTTAGCTTGCACTAAACAGGGTGAACATAGAATTCTCCAATTTTAGATAACTAAACGGAGGATGTTTCCACAAGTGGGAGCGTCTAGGACAAGAGGTCATTGCCTCAGAATTAAAGGACGTTCCACTAGGAAGGAGATGAGGAGGAATTTGTTTAGTCAGAGGGAGGTGAATCTGGGGAATTCTTTGCCACAGAAGGCTGTGGAGGCCGTCAATGGATATTTTTAAGGCAGAGATAGATGTTTGATTAGTACAGGTGTCAGGGGTTATGGAGAGAAGGCAGGGGAATGGGGTTCAAAGGGAGAGATAGATCAGCCATGATTGAATGGCGGAGTAGACTTGACGGGGGGAATGGCCTAATTCTGCTCCTATGACCTTATGATCTTAACCCACAAGCAACTCCCCCTTTCCCAACCCCCTCTTTTTTCTTCCTCTTTTTCTATCTGCCACACCTGGATACGTATTTATTTGGGGGAGTCCAGAATCAGGGGCCACAGTTTAAGAATAAGGGGTAGGCCATTTAGAACGGAGATGAGGACAAAACTCTTTCAGTCAGAGAGTTGTAAATCTGTGGAATTCTCTGCCTCAGAAGGCAGTGGAGGCCAATTCTCTGAATGCATTCAAGAGAGTGCTAGATAGAGCTCTTAAGGATAGCGGAGTCAGGGGGTATGGGGAGAAGGCAGGAACGGGGTACTGATTGAGAATGACCAGCCATGATCACATTGAATGGTGGTGCTGGCTCGAAGGGCCGAATGGCCTCCTCCTGCACCTATTGTCTATTGTCTATTGTCTATTGTCTATTGTCTATTTCTCCCTTTCCCCCATTCCTCACCCTCTTCTACCTATATTCCTTCCTCTGGCTTCACATTTCATACTTCCCCTTTCCTTATCTCCTTATCTCACCATTTTGTCTTTTCATCTCTGCCCTTTGTCCTACCATCTGCCAATCAAAACCCCCGTCACCTGTATCCACCCATCACTCACCAGTCTTTGTCTCGCCCCCCACCTCTCTTCCTGCTTTTCTCCCCCAACCCTTACAACAATCAATCTGAAGAAGAGTCGCGTCTGAAGAAGGGTCGCGACCCGAAACGTCACCCATTCCTCTCCAGAGATGCCGCCTGACCCGCTGAGTTACCCCAGCTTTTTGTGTCTATCTTTGGTTTAAACCAGCATCTGCAGTTCCTTCCTACACACATCGCCTATCCATGTTCTCCAGAGATGCTGCCTGACCCACTAAGTTGCTCCAGTACTTTGTGTGTATTTTTTAATTCTCTACACTTCCCTGTTTTATTCATTAGGCATCGTTACATTGCATCATCATTACATTTTGATTCATTTCTGATTCAAGCCAGCTCCAATTCCACAGGAATTCAAACGCTCACCAGAGGTCATTATTCATGTGCTTTATTAATGCAGGGAATTTCCTGTCAATGTTAGTTCCCTGGCCAGATTATAAATCAGTGAGTTTATACTGAAGGAGGGGGGTCATGCTGCTGTTTACGCTAGGGGTTATTTTATAAACACCCAGAGTACTCTCAACTTCGAGTGAATGTTAGCACCTACCTTGGGGATACCTGTGACTACTGACAGACTCTTGGGTATTCCCTATAAACACCAACTCCCTGTAAACACTGACACGCTCCTAGGGACTCACAATAATTACTGACTCGTTCCCAATGGCTCCCTGTAAATGCCGATATATTCCCAGAGTAATAACTACTGACATAGTCCCAGGGAGTCCCTATAAAAACTGATACTCTCCTCCGAGGGACACAAAAAAGCTGGAGTAACTCAACGGGACAGGCAGCATCTCTGGAGAGAAGGAACGTTTCGATGTTTCGGGTCGAGATCCTCCTTCAGACCCGACCCGAAACGCCATCCGTTCCTTCTCTCCAGAGATGCTGCCAGTCCCGCTGAGTTCCTCCAGCTTTTTTTGCAGCTGTCTTCGGTTTAAACCAGCATCTGCAGTTCCTTCCTACACTCTCAGTGGGGCTCTTTGTAAATACCGACCCCCTGACAGGGACTCCTCATGAATACTGAGAGTGACAGGGACGCTCTATGATTACTGACTCATTTCCAGTAGCTGCCTGTAAACGCTGACACATTCCCAGGGACACACTCTGTCTACTGACATAGTCATAGGGACCCCCCTACAAGAACTGACACTCAGAGGGAATTTGTGTAAATAATGACACTCTCACAGGGACTCTGTAAACACCCATATTCTCACAGCGGCTCTGTGCAAATATTGATACATTATCAGTCACTCCATGCAAAAAACTGATATGCCTCCCTGTAAATACACATTTCCAGGGGCGCCCTGTAAATACTCACACACTTCTCATGATTTTAGCCATGGATGTAATACTGGGCCATGGACAATAATTGGTCTGAAATATTGCTCTCCCTTTAAAGATTGACAATCTTAAGGTCAACGTTGCAACAGTATTTGGGGATCAATGTTTCAGAGGCCATTTGGGATAGAAGTGACTATAAGCCTGACTTTTGGCCCTGGGATTTATTTTTTAGGAATAAATTTCTCTATTCACTGTTTAAATTATTAACTTGTTCCACTGTGGTTCATTTTCAGTGCCGTTGCATCTGCCCATTGCGACACCTATCTCCGAAGATGGAAGGTCACGAGCTCAAACCTCCACACGGACAGAACAGCACCTCTCTCTGGTCAAACGTCAAACTCAAGAGAGAGCTAGATAGAGCTCTTAAGGATAGCAGAGTCAGAGGGTATGGGGAGAAGGCAGGAACGGGGCACTGATTGAGAATGATCAGCCATGATCACATTGAATGGCGGTGCTGGCTCGAAGGGCCGAAGGGCCTCCTCCTGCACCTAATGTCTATTGTCTATTGTCTATTGATCTGAATGAATGAATGAATGAATGAATGAATGAATGAATACATTTATTGGCCAAGTATGTGCACACACAAGGAATGTGCCTTGGTGCTCCGCTCACAATTGACAACACAAACATACAGTTAACAATTAAGAATAAAGCATAACCACATCAAAACAATAAGGATACAACATTATGGTCTAAAGATGTGGGTGAAAATAAACCAGAGCAAAAAAGGGACTACAGACTTTGGTTATTGAGTAGAACTACTACTCGTGGAAAAAAGCTGTGTTTTCCAAGACAAGAACCTTATGGGAATCAGAGAACTAAGGCATATTTCGCTTGGGCAGCTTACAACACAGCGGTATGAACGTTAATTTCTCTCATTTCAATTATCCCCTGCATTCCCTCTTTCCCCCACACCCCCCCCCCCACCACCCTAGTCATCCTACTAGTTCCACTGTTTGCATCCCTGTATACCTTCGTTATCAGCTGTTCCTCAGCCAACAATGGGCCGTTATGGCCTGCACCCTTCCTTAGTCATCTGTTGTCAGCCCTGCTTTGTTCTGGCCTTTTCCTATCTCTAGTTCCACCCCCGTCCCCTCCCCTCCCCTCTATCTTCAGACTGAAGAAGGGTTCCGAGCCGAAACATCGCCCATCCTTTTCCTCCAGAAATGCTGCCTGACTCGCTGAGTTACTCCAGCACTTTGTGTCTATCTTCGAAATAAACCAGCATCTTCAGTTCCTTCCTACACAGATTTTCAGTTTGTTTTCTATTCTTTATTCCAGACTGTCATCTGGAAAACAACTAAAGCACAATTAAATGCAGCACTTTGAGTTTGCATAACCATCTGCAGTGGTCTCTAAATAGCACCATAAAAGAAAATGGCCTCTCACACAAAATATTGGCTAGGTTCACCAGAAAGCAGTAATCATCATGTCAAGATACTGCCAACTACAACATCTCAAACCTTCAGAGAAAGTCTACATCAACCCTGTTATTTGGATGGGAAGACAAAAAGTACTGGAGTCACTCAGCGGGTCAGGCAGCATCTCAGGAAAGAAAACATGGAGAGGAAACTAGGTGATGTTTTGGTTCGGGACCCTCCTTCAAACTAATTGTAGGGGGGGGGCGGGGAGAAAAGAAAGCTAGAAGGGAGGAGGAACGGGACAAAGCCTCGCCTATAATGGGTTGATAGAGGCGTGGGGGGGGGGGGGCTTGATAGGCGTATGGTTGGACGAAGGCCAGACTTGAAAAGACAGAAGGTGCGAGACAAAAGGATTGAAGAGTTGCGAATTGTGAAGCTTGAGGAAGGAATGTAGATGGAGGAGGAGGCGAGAAATAGGTCCAAGTCCAGGTGGGGCAGGGGGAGAGGCATCTTTGGCGACTGCGATTTTTGAAGGCGTTGAATGAGGAAGTTTGCTGCTTAGTTAGTTGTTTCTAGTTAAACAGCACCATTTCTAAAAGGACACAAAGTGCTGGAGTAGCGCAGCAGGTCAGGCAACAGCCCTGGAGAACATGGAGAGGTGACGTTCTGGGTTACGATCCTTCTTCGGACTGATTTTGGAGGAGGGGGGGGGGGGGGCGCGGAGGGGAAGAGAGGAACGCTGGATAATTTATGCTTATTGGCAAGATTTGATTTGCAAGGGTGGACATTGGGTTCCAAGCCCCTACTGGCATGTCCAACCCTGGGTAACATTCTTTTTGTCCTGAAGTTAGACACAAAAAGCTGGAGTAACTCAGCGGGACGGAGCAGCATCTCTGGAAAGAAGGTATGGGTGACGTTTCGGGTCAAGACCCTTCTTCAGGGTCCCTGTCTCTGCTGTATCTCGACCGATTATTGATATTAAGATTGCACTTCATAGCAGATGGTCATAAATATTCTCAAGATATTGTAAACGAGTCAGGCTGCATGAACCCTTTGTATGATTAAACCTTTGGACTGATTGGAAATTTCTGACAGTGACTGATGATTCCTTTTGTACAAACAACATGGCATTTAGTCGATGTAAAATATCCCACAGCATTATCGGAAGCACTGGTTTGCTGGCCAATATTTATCATTAACCAACATCTCAGTAAATGAATTACCTTCATTTTGTGGCTGCTTGTTATGTGAAAAGTAGTGTTTTGTTTCACTACAATCTAGGTTTAGTTCAGAGATACAGCATGGAAACAGGCCCTTCAACCCACCGAGTCCATGCTGACCAAAGATACAAGAGGAGCAAGATGAACCACTCCGTTGAAATCGCCTATACTGAAGTGTAGTACGCAAACGTCCGCCATTTTAGTAAGCAAAGCCCGCCGTTCGCTATGCCTCTCGCAGTGTAATCAGTGTTTTGGGGGAACAGTATGTGTGATGATACCATAAAAGTGCACAATATATCTCATCTATCAATTCACTGATTTTTGTTATCTGCCTACTAAAATGGCGCCGTGACATACTACGTTTTTTAGGGTGGAGTGGTCTATCTTCTTGGTCTCTGTTATTTTTGATGCTGACCATCAATCACCCATTCGCACTGGTTCTGTGTTATCTCACTTTCACACCCACTCCCTGCACACTCGGGGCTAATTTTCAGCGGCAAATTAACTACAATCTCGTACGTCCTTGGGCTGTGTCATTAATGATTTAGTTTTGAGAAACAGCATGGAAACGCACCCTTCAGCAACACTGAGTCCATGCCGACCATCGATCACCCATTCATGCTAGTTTTACATTATGCCACTACCTCACCCTACATACTTGTGGCGATTTTACAGAGGTCGATTAAACTGCAAAGCCGCACATCTTTGGGGCGTGGGGGGAAACCGGAGCACCCGGAGGAAACCCACAGAGAGAACGTACAAACTCCACGCAGTCAGCACCCGAGGTCAGGATGGAAACCAAGTCTCTGGCGCTGTGAGGCAGCGGTCTCTACCAGCCGTGCCACTGTGCCACCCACAACGTTACACTATGCATGGCATTAAGCAAATGCAAAAGTACAAGGTGGGTGGTTCACAAATTGAAGAGCCCCTGGAACAGGATATTTGGTAAAATGAATCTTTCAACATGCCTTTTGCTCACTGGAGCTAAATCTAAAATGCATCAGATTCCCTGCCTCCATCCCCTCGGCCTTGCAGAAAGTGCCCCAGCAAAGCAAGCATGGTAGTGTTCACCACACATCTGCTGTCAAATGACCCCCTTCCCACCCATTCCCTCTATCTGCGGCAGAATAGCTCAATGACCTGCTTCATTGCTCCCATACAAGCTTACAACGGGCGTGAGGAATGAACACACAGTGCAGCTGTCAGCTGAGGCCTATCGTGTGAGATGCAACCAGATTCAACACCATTCATGTTTTAATTACAGTCCCCTTGATTGGGATCAGGCATTAAACTTTCCGTCAATTTGCAAGGGGGTGAAAATCTCAAATGAATATGAAAAATGAACAGGACTAAAAAGGTCATTCTAACTACAACCTGGACCCATCTAATTCCACATTCCTTTTGAGAAATAGGATGCAGAAGTATCACAGACAGAGTGTTGGGATGACTGCTTGTTCCCAAATTTAGGTATCAAGCTATTGTATGAAGATAGACGCAAAAAGCTGGAGTAACTCAGCGGGACAGGCAGCATCTCTGGAGAGAAGGAATGGGTGACGTTTCGGGTCTAGACCCTTCTTCAGACTGGTTAGGGTCATCCATTCCTTCTCTCCAGAGATGCTGCCTGTCCCGCTGAGTTACTCCGGCTGTTTGTGTCTATCTTCGGTTTAAACCAGCACCTGCAGTTTCTTCCCACACAAGCAATCGGATGGAATGGCTGTGATTCCTGCCTACAGGCCTGCTGTCCCTGTGAATATTTGATATATAACCATTGGCTTAAGTATCAGGGTCACTCACAAACCTTGAGCGCTGAGAGGGTGTACTTGAAACTGATTTATTTTAACGCTGTTTAAAATAAATGTGTTGTTCCTGGTCAAATTCCAGTTATAATACAATTTTCCAAGGGATTACAAACTACATCTTTGTCTATTTTTCCATAAGAGCTCAAGTCACCGGTCCTCTTAATTATTTTGCTCCCCTCAAAAGGGTCACTGTGTTCATGCAAGTGAACTGGCCAAACGAGGATTTTATTTTGGTCTTTCTCGCCCGTAACATCTGTGTGAGACAAGGTGAGCATAGTTTCTCTGAATCTCTCGCGCCACACCAAGTTGCTATTCATAGTCAAGGCAAATCCAGACTTGGGATAGGGGAAATGCAGTAACTGTCCAAGGGAAGGAACTAAATGAGGTCAGGAAAGACAGAGACTGAGAGGAGAGACGAAGCTACACTCTGTACTTAAGCCATGCTGTTGGCAGCCCTGAAGTGTAGCTTGGGACTATTTGCAAAAACATACTTGCTCTATATTTAACCTGTCTAATGTTGTTCGTCCTTCGGGTTCGAAGATGACCATGACTTCACTTTCAGTTGGAGGATTGGTGACTGTGACAGTGACTGGTGAGGCCAATCCGGGCCCGGAAGGCACGCCCACACGTAGGGCACAAGTGGATGGGTGCTGCAGTGGAAGTGGAGGTAGCCCGGGCCTTGCGCGCAGTGCGTTTCCTCTGGGCCTCTGCAGTGCGTCTGTTCTCTGCTGCACGGGCTCCTGTGGTGAGCTTGCTGCGCCAGGTTGGACGGTCCAGAGCAAGAGACTCCCAAGTGATGAGGGTGATGTCCAAGCCTTTGAGGGACACTTTGAGGCAGTCCTTAAACCTACTGAGTGCTTGCCCTGACACAGTTCTCCATGCAGAAGCTGTTTTGCCAGTCGACTCTCGGGCATTCTGACGACATGGCCTGCCCATCTGGCTTGGGCTTTCCATAGGAGGGTGTGGACGCTGGGGATTCCGGCCCGTTCCAAGACTTCTGTGTCGGGAATTTTGTCCTGCCACCTGATGTGAAGGAGTCTGCGTAGGCAGCTCAAGTGAAAGTGGTTGAGCTGTTTGGCATGTCTGCTGTAGACAGTCCAGGTCTCACTGGCATAGAGAAGAGTGGTGAGTACCACTGCACGGTAGACCTTCAGCTTGGGGGTAAGGCTGAGTCCAGTTGAAAGGCTGGAGCAATTAGGCTTGTATACACTGGAATTTAGAAGGATGAGGGGGGATCTTATTGAAACATATAAGATAATTAGGGGATTAGACACATTAGAGGCAGGAAACATGTTCCCAATGTTGGGGGAGTCCAGAACAAGGGGCCGCAGTTTAAGAATAAGGGGTAGGCCATTTAGAACGGAGATGAGGAAGAACTTTTTCAGTCAGAGAGTGGTGAAGGTGTGGAATTCTCTGCCTCAGAAGGCAGTGGAGGCCAGTTCGTTGGATGCTTTCAAGAGAGAGCTGGATAGAGCTCTCAAGGATAGCGGAGTGAGGGGGTATGGGGAGAAGGCAGGAACGGGGTACTGATTGAGAGTGATCAGCCATGATCGCATTGAATGGCGGTGCTGGCTCGAAGGGCTGAATGGCCTACTCCTGCACCTATTGTCTATTGTCTATTGTCTATTGTCTCCGCTCCCAAACATTCCCACGGAGTCGCCCAAAGGCAGCGCTGGCCTTGGCAATCCTGTTGTTGACCTCAGCGTCAATGTTCACCACTCGCGAGAGTGTACTACCCAGAGTGTAATACCCAGAGTGTACTACCCAGAGTGTATTACCCAGAGTGTACTACCCAGAGTGTACTACCCAGAGTGTACTACCCAGAGTGTACTACCCAGAGTGTACTACCCAGAGTGTACTACCCAGAGTGTACTACCCAGAGTGTACTACCCAGAGTGTAATACCCAGAGTGTACTACCCAGAGTGTACTACCCAGAGTGTACTACCCAGAGTGTACTACCCAGAGTGTACTACCCAGAGTGTAATACCCAGAGTGTACTACCCAGAGTGTACTACCCAGAGTGTAATACCCAGAGTGTACTACCCAGAGTGTACTACCCAGAGTGTACTACCCAGAGTGTAATACCCAGAGTGTACTACCCAGAGTGTACTACCCAGAGTGTACTACCCAGAGTGTACTACCCAGAGTGTAATACCCAGAGTGTACTACCCAGAGTGTACTACCCAGAGTGTAATACCTAGAGTGTACTACCCAGAGTGTACTACCCAGAGTGTACTACCCAGAGTGTACTACCCAGAGTGTACTACCCAGAGTGTACTACCCAGAGTGTACTACCCAGAGTGTACTACCCAGAGTGTACTACCCAGAGTGTAATACCCAGAGTGTACTACCCAGAGTGTACTACTAACCTGTCTAATAAATACGACAGGAGTATCAAGTGGACAGTGCAAGATACATTTTCAAGTTCGTCATTTCATAAGTTCTAGGAGCAGAGTTCGGCCATTCGGCCCATCAAGTCATTCAATCATGGCTGATCCATCTTTCCCTCTCAACCCCATTCTCCTGCCTTCTCCCCAGAACCCCTGGCACCCTTTCTAATCAAGAATCTGTCAATCTCCGCCTTAAAAATACCCAATGACTTGGCCTCCATGGTCATCTGTGGCAATGAATTCCACAGATTCACCACCCACCTACTACCTCCTTTCTAAGGGCACGTGCTTTTATTTTGAGGCCGTGGCCTCTGGTCCTAGACTCTCCCACTAGTGGAAATATCCTCTACGCATTCACTCTATCCAGGCCTTTCACTATTCTGTATGTTTAAATGAGGTCCCCTCTCATCCTTCTAAACTCCAGCGAGTACAGGCCCAGTGCCTTCAAACAAACGTTCATCATATGTTAACCCAATCATTCCTGGGATAATGTTTGTAAAACTCCTCTGGACCATCTTCAATGCCAGCACATCATTCCTTAGATATAGGACCCAATACTGTTCATAATACTCCAAATGCAGTCTGACCAGTGCCTTATAAAGCCCCAGCATTACATCCCTTTTGACATTACGTCCATTTTGTTTCTAAACTATGGAATACTCTCCAGAGAGAGTTTGAAAGAAAAATGTAAAGGAGGTTTCACTCTTTATCTTACCCATGCTGTGTCTTTTCAGAACGGTTGGACCAGGACAGTAGAGATTAGTTTCGTTTATAGATACAGCACAGACACTGGCTCTTGAAACAGGCCCATCAAGGCCTCGCTGACCAGCGATCCCCACTGACCAGTTGTACAGGGCCCTAGTGAGACCGCACCTGGAGTATTGTGTGCAGTTTTGGTCTCCAAATTTGAGGAAGGATATTCTTGCTATTGAGGGCGTGCAGCGTAGGTTTACTAGGTTAATTCCCGGAATGGCGGGACTGCGTATGTTGAAAGACTAGAGCAACTAGGCTTGTATACACTGGAATTTATTATTTTTTTTTTTTAAATAAAATTTTATTGGGGATAGGTACATAACCTGTTTACATCTTTACAGTCATACATTTTTGAATTGATAATATTGTCAATTATTATTATATACCTTTTACCCCTTTTTTTTTAATTTATTTTATATAAACTAAATAAAGCTAACGAAGTAGATGAAGTGAAGAAAGAAAAGAGAGAGAAGAAAACTAAAAACAAAAACCAATTTAAAAGAAAAAATAACTAAAAACAAAAAAAAAAAAAAAAAAAAATAAGGAAAAAATTAGTTAAAGAAGAATGGAAAAATTTATTAAAATAACAAAAACTTCATTCGAGATATATTCGTACATTCCAAAGTATAGCATTTCATTCATTCTTTAGTCCGAGTGCTAGTCAGGTTCCTGTGCTGAACTATTCTGACCCTTTAAGTAATCAATAAAAGGAGACCATGTTTCAATGAATAATTCCTGTTTGTCCAACAGGGAAAATCTGATTCTTTCCACGTTTAAGGTCTCCGTCATTTCTATAATCCACATTTTAATTGTGGGGGCCGTAGGGCCTTTCCAAAATTTTAGAATTCATTTTTTTCCTGTTATTAAACTATAATCAATAAAGTTTTTTTGTGTTGTTCTGAATGTTTTATTTAATTCTAATTCTAATATTCCGAGTATAATTAATTTTGGATCTGGGTCCAATTGTGTGCTGGTTATTTTAGATATTATACTAAAAATATTTACCCAAAATTTTTTAATTTTTATACAGTTTGCAAACATATGAGATAATGTAGCTTCTAAATGTTGACATTTATCACATTTAGGTGAAATATGTTGGAAAATTTTATGTAGTTTTGTTTTGGAATAATGTAACCTATGTAATACTTTAAATTGTATTAGAGAATGTCTGGCGTTTAGTGAACACTGATCTATATGTTGCAAACTTTCTTCCCAAGTATCTTTCGTTATTACTTGATTTAATTCTTTTTCCCATTTTTGTCTATATAAATCCGTAGAAGGCATGTCACTGTCTAATAAAATATTATATATATAAGATATTAATTTTTCTGTATTAGGATGTTTGTTCCAACATTCGTCAAGAATTTCTGAATTTCTAATTTGAAAATTTTGGGAGTTCGACTTTACGTAATCTCTAAGTTGAAGATATCTGAAATAATCATTTCCACGAAGACCATAAATCTGTTGCAACTCCTGAAATGTCAGAAAGGTGCCTTCCTTATAAAGTTGTCCCATATTTTTAATTCCATAATTCTTCCACTGTGTAAAACCCCGGTCTAACCATGAAGGCTTAAACAAAGGATTATTCACAATTGGAAGAAAAAGCGATAAATTATCTAGTTTTAATGTCTTTTTTAATTGTTTCCAAATTCGTATAGCACTAAATATTATAGGGTTTTCCCTATAAATTTTTTTGTTTAATTTAGACGTGGCAAATAATATCGAACCAATATCAAAAGGCAAACAATCTTCCTTTTCCATTTTTAACCAGTCTGGTTGAAGATCTATTTCTTCCAACCAGAAATTCATATTTTTAATATTAACTGCCCAGAAATAAAACAAAAAATTGGGTAAAGCCAGGCCTCCATTTATTTTTGATTTACACAAGTGTCTTTTATTTATCCTATGATTCTTATAATCCCAGATGAAATCATTAACAATAGAGTCCAATTTTTTAAAAAAGTTTTTTGTCAAATATATCGGAATTGTCTGAAAAAGGTATAGTATTTGCGGTAAAAAAATCATTTTTATGGCATTAATTTTGCCTACCATTGAGATGGGGAGTGTTTTCCAGTATTGAATATTCTTATGTAGTTTGTTCAGTAACGGGGGGAAGTTTGCTTTAAATAATGATGTATATATCTTAGTTACATAGATACCTAGATATTTAAATTTTTCATTTACTATTTTAAATGGAAATTGTTGTATTATCTGTTTGTTATGTTCCCTTATTGGCATAATTTCGCTTTTATTCCAATTTATTCTGTATCCTGAAAGTGATCCAAATTGGGTTATTAGCTTTAATAAGTTTGGAATACTAATTTCTGGTTTTGTGATGTAAATTAATACGTCATCTGCATATAGAGAAATTTTGTTCTCTGTGTCCTTTGTGTTATATCCGTGTATTTCCGGATGCCCCCTAACTCTTTCTGCCAGTGGCTCAATAGCAAGCGCAAATAATAATGGGGATAACGGGCATCCTTGTCTACAACCTCTAGCTAGGCTAAATTTCGATGACAACCTTTGGTTTGTAAATATTCTAGCCGTGGGATTTGTATATAACAGTTTTATCCATGTACAGAATTTCTCCCCTAGCTGCATATTTTCCATCACCAAAAATAAATAAGACCATTCAACCTGATCAAATGCTTTTTCAGCATCTAGTGAGATTATTGCTAGATCTTCATTAATAATTCTCTTGGAATATATAATATTAAATAATCTTCTTAGATTATAGTATGAGTATCGTTTCTGAATGAAGCCTGTTTGGTCAGGGTGTATTAATTTATTCATCACCGTACTTAATCTATTCGCTAGTATTTTAGTTAAAATTTTTTGATCAGTATTTAAAAGTGCAATTGCTCTGTATGATCCCGGGTCTTCCGGATCTTTATCAGCTTTAGGAATCAGTATTATTATAGATTCATTTAAAGTATCTGGAAGTTTCTGTTGAGTATATATATACTCATACAGTCTATGTAAACGTGGGCTAAGCAAATCATAGAATTTTTTATAAAATTCGGAGCCTAAACCATCTGGTCCTACTGCTTTACCGTTTTTTAAAGAACCAATAGACTCCTCAATATCCTTTATCGTAATCTCCCTTTCTAATAATTCTCTATCGTTTGAATCTAAACCTTTTAAATTACATTTTTTTAAAAAGTCTGCTATTCCTTCTGATTGTGCTACGGTTTTAGTTGAATAAAGGTTCTGATAATATTGAAGAAATCTATCATTTATGTCCTTGGGCATTTTTAATAATTCTCCTGTCTCTGTTCTAATTTTATGAATTATTTTTTCCCCTTCCATTTTTCGTAATTGACGTGCTAATAGTTTTTGTGGTTTGTCTCCAAATTCAAAATGTAATTGTTTTGTTTTTTGATAAAGTTTTATTACTTGTTCTGAATACATTTTATTTAATTTATATTTCAATACAGCAATTTTATTATGTTTTAAAGTAGATGGCATTCTCGCATTTTCTATATCTAGTTGTTTAATTTCACTTTCCAATGTATGTTGCTTAATCCTGTTCTCTTTATTATAAAATGCTTGAGCAGAAATTAATGTACCTCGAACATACGCTTTAAACGTTTCCCACATAAGAGAAATAGGTGTGTCAGGGTTGTCATTTACCTCCAAAAATATTTGAATCTGTTTAATAATATATTCCTGGGATGACTTTTCGTTCAAAATTTGTGGGTTAAATCTCCAATATGCTTGTTTCTCGGACATTCCATTTAATTTAATCATGAATGTTACAGGTGCATGATCCGAAATTATAATGTTATGGTATTTTGAATTATAAATAAATGGAATAAACGTAGAGTCAACTAAAAAATAATCTATTCTTGAGTATGTTTTGTGTACTGGTGAGTAAAATGAATATTCCCGTCCAGTTGGGTTTTCTATTCTCCAGACATCCTTAATATTAGTGGTATTAATAAATGAATTTAAAAATACACTTGATTGAGATTTTTTTTTTTTTTGCATTGATGATCTATCTAAGTATGGATCTAATGTACAATTGAAGTCTCCTCCAATTATTAATTTATATTGTGTGAATTCAGGAATTTTATTAAATGTTTTATTAAAGAACATAGGGTTATCAAAATTAGGCCCGTAAACATTAAGAAGAATCACTTTTTCTCCATTTAATTCTCCAACTAATATAATATATCTGCCATCAATATCCACTATTGTTGAGGAGTTCTTAAAAGGTATTCCTTTACGAATTAGTATTGCAACTCCTCTAGACTTGTGGGAAAAGGAGGAGTGATATGATTCAGCAATCCACTTAGCTTTAAGTCTATGTTGAGATTCCTTCTTGAGATGTGTTTCTTGAAGAAATATTATATCAGTTTTGATTAAATTTAGATGTGCCAAAACTTTACCTCTCTTAATTGGTTCATTGATTCCCTTGACATTCCAACTACAAAATGTTATTCCCTGACCCCCACTTGTCATATTAATGTCTTGCATATTGTTTCTAAGGTGGTCTATAACCGATCAGAAGGTACAACACACAGAACCTGACCCTGCTCCCGAACCTCAAATAGATGAATTTAAAATCATATACAACGCTCTTCCGAACACATCTCCTTGTATTTGTCTTATTTTCCCATTCTAACATTAAGTTACAAAAATATTTAAAAAGAGAAAAGTAATAGAGTTGATTATACACTGGAATTTAGAAGGATGAGAGGGGATCTTATCGAAACGTATAAGATTATTAAGGGGTTGGACACGTTAGAGGCAGGAAACATGTTCCCAATGTTGGGGGAGTCCAGAACCAGGGGCCACAGTTTAAGAATAAGATGGACTTAACATCGCTCGGTGCGGCTCGGCCGCGG
Source organism: Rhinoraja longicauda (assembly GCF_053455715.1). NCBI lineage: Eukaryota > Metazoa > Chordata > Chondrichthyes > Rajiformes > Arhynchobatidae > Rhinoraja > Rhinoraja longicauda. The sequence goes on along the minus strand of NC_135979.1, from coordinate 9,810,511 downwards.
GGCCTTCCATCGCCTGGCGCGGCTTGGTCGCGGGACTTAACATCGCCCGGTGCGGCTCGGCCGCGGGACTTAACAGCGCCCAGGGCGGCTCGACCGCGGGGCCTTCCATCGCCCGGCGTGGCTCGACCGTGGGACTTAACATCGCCCGGTGCGGCCGCGGGACGTTTCAGCGCCTGGTGCGGCTCAGCCGCGGGGCCTTCCATCCCCTTGCGGGGGCTGTGCAGGTCGGTCGCCTCGGTAGGGGTCGAGCTGTCTGTCCGTGGGCGTGGGGGTAGAGAGGGGAAGTTTTGTTGCCTTCCATCACAGTGAGGGGGTGTTTGGAGCACTGTGATGGATGTTTGTGTTGGGGTCGTGTGTCTTGTGTTCTTTTTTTAAATGTTCTGTGACTGCTGGAAAATGTAATTTCGTTCGGTATCTCGGTATCGAATGACAATAAAATATATATTTTTTAAATATAAAAATAAATTTTAAAAAACATGACCACAGTACAGACCACCCCATTAACTGGGCTAAACTTTGACAATTGAGGCTCTCTGCTGTTCATTCAATGCACATGGGCCACATGCACTCCATCCCCACATAATCTCTGAGCAGTGTCACAGCGTCAGAGAGTCATAGAGTCATACAGTGTGTAAACAGGCCCTTCAGCCCAACTTCTCCATATCAACCAACGTGTCCCATTTTCACTTGACCGACCTGCCTGCGTTTGGCCCATATCCTCTAAACCTGTCCTATCCATGTACCTGTCTAAATGTTACTTAAACGTTGGAATAGTACCTGCAACAACTATCTCCTCTGGCAGCTCGTTCCATACACCCACCACACTTTATGTGAAAAAGTTACCCCTCGGGTTCCTATTAAATCTTTCCCCTTCATGTTAAACCTAGGTCCTCTGGTTCGCGACGTGCTATAAAATAAAGCAGGACATTGACTTCGCCAGTGGATCCTGACCAGAGGTGGGAGTTTCTCAAACATTATGCCGATGAAGTTGGCATAAGTTTCACTGGGAACTGTGCTAACAGAGAGAGCTGGGTGGGTGTGAATTTTTGACATTCCATGGCCATGAAAAGTAAGTTCCTTGATTTTCTCGTCAGTTGGCCGGATAAGTGTCGCGTTATGTTTTTTCTGGAAAGTTCCGGACTGTTTAAACAGCTGTCTAATAATAATGTTTACCTCACATTAAAAAAATGTGCAGTAATGAAATTCTTGAACCAATTTTACATATATTTTTGTACTTAATATGATACCAGAGTTAAAAGGGTTGAATTAGCTAACGCTGCACCAACCCATGCCCATATTTCATTGAACGTAGGATATCGTTCAGTGTTCAGTGTCAGGTGTTTCATGTGATCAAAGTAGGTGATAGAGTGGATGCAGAGAAATCATCTACCTGGTTGAAAGAATTCACAACAAGATGGCGGTACAAAACTGCGGAGCGTTAATTGGGCGGAACGGTGATGCAGCGGTAGAGTTGCTGCCTTACGGCGCCAGAGACCCAGGTTCGATCCTGACTATGGGTGCTGTCTGTATGGAGTTTGTACGTTCTACCCCTGACCTGCATGGTTTTCTCCAGGTGCTCCGTTTCCCTCCCACACTCCAAAGACGTACTGGTCTGTAGGTTAATTGGCGGTGGTAAAATTGTAAATTGTTCTCAGTGTGTGTAGGATAGTATTAACGTATGGGGATTACTGATCAGCGTGGACTCGGTGGGCCGAAGGGCCTGATTCCGCATTGTATCTATAATCTACCCTAACCTAACATCTTCACCTACCTTGAAGAAAACAGTCCAGAGATATCTGTCAGAGAATGGAGGAATGTGGATCATGTGCAGGCAGAGGAGATTAGTTGAACTTGGCATCATGTTGGGCACGGACATTGTGGGTCGAAGGGCCTGTTCCTGTGCTGTACTGTTCGATTGTTCTAAGTTGCAATTTTAAACAATGACATCCTAACAACCTGGATAGAGTGGACGTGGAGAGGATGTTTCCACCAGTGGGAGAGTCTAGGACCAGAGGTCATAACCTCAGAATTAAAGGACGTTCCTTTGGGAAGGAATTGAGGAGGATTTCTTCAGATAAATGGTGGCAAATCTGTGGAATTCATTGCCACAGACGTCTGTGGAGGCCAAGTCAATGCATATTTTTAAGGCTGAGATTTACAGATTCTTGATTAGTAAGGGTGTCAGGGGTTATGGGGGGAAGGCAGGAGGATGTAGTTGAGAGGGAAAGATGGATCAGCCATGATTGAATGACACAGACTTGATGGGCAGAATGGCCAAAGTCTGCTCCTAGAACTTATGAACTTATGAAGCAGGACACTCTATTCCAAGAGTGAGATCGCACCTGGAGTACCGTGTGCAGTTTTGGTCTCCAAATTTGAGGAAGGATATTCTTGCTATTGAGGGCGTGCAGCATAGGTTTACTAGGTTAATTCCCGGAATGGCGGGACTGTCGTATGTTGAAAGACTGGAGCGACTAGGCTTGTATACACTGGAATTTAGAAGGATGAGAGGAGATCTTATCGAAACGTATAAGATTGTTAAGGGGTTGGACACGTTAGAGGCAGGAAACATGTTCCCAATGTTGGGGGAGTCCAGAACAAGGGGCCACAGTTTAAGAATAACGGGTAGGCCATTTAGAACTGAGATGAGGAAAAACTTTTTCAGTCAGAGAGTTGTGAATCTGTGGAATTCTCTGCCTCAGAAGCCAGTGGAGGCCAATTCTCTGAATGCATTCAAGAGAGAGCTAGATAGAGCTCTTAAGGATAGCGGAGTCAGGGGGTATGGGGAGAAGGCAGGAACGGGGTACAGATTGAGAATGATCAGCCATGATTACATTGAATGGCGGTGCTGGCTCGAAGGGCCGAATGGCCTCCTCCTGCACCTATTGTCTATTGTCTATAAACTCTGTCATGGAACGAGATAGTTGGATGTGGTCAAAACCTCCTTGAGGAAGTGCAATGCTGCCCCAGGGAATCCATGGCCCATGACTGCAATAGAGAAGGAGAATTTGGACTGACATTCTCAAGTCTGTTTGCTTGGAACACTTGGAAAAGTCCAATGAGAATAATGGAAGAACATCACAACTTCACGACTCATCCTCCCACTCATCCAGTTGGGCACCTCTCTCCTCATCTTGTGAAGAGACTGCAGTTCCCACATAGGCCTCAACAGTCACCCCAACAACCCACAAGTCATCTTTGACCCTGAGAGACTGCCTAAGAAGAAGACAATGTGATTAAAACTCAAATTAGCTCACGATTAGTTTTATTTAGGATTGCATAACCAAGTTAATTTACTTAATCGTTAGACAGCTAAAATTATAATGTAATATTACTGAAGATGCTGATAATGCTATGTTACATTATGTTGCAGTGTTATAAATGTACATAGCCACTGCTAAATTTATTTTTCCAGCGATCAGCTGATAAACTCTGTGGAGTTCTATTGTGTCTATTTTTTATTTAATAGTCTGTCTTTTATTTGGTCTATTTTTTACTTAATAGTTTGTCTTATTTTTAATTTTTTTTCAAAGTCCTAGCCAAACCTCTTAAGAATTGGAAGTATTCCTTAAGGCTTTGTATAAGAGTAGGCCTCATTGAGATTCGTAGGAAGGAACTGCAGATGCTGCTTTACACCGAAGATAGACAAAAATACTGGAGAAACTCAGCGGGACAGGCAGCACCTCTGGATAAAGTGCCCATGTGCGGTCACACACGTGACAATAGACAATAGACAATAGGTGCAGGAGGAGGCCATTCGGCCCTTCGAGCCAGCACCACCATTCAATGTGATCATGGCTGATCATTCTCAATCAGTACCCCGTTCCTGCCTTCTCCCCATACCCCCTGACTCCGCTATCCTTAAGAGCTCTATCCAGCTCTCTCTTGAATGCATTCAGAGAATTGGCCTCCACTGCCTTCTGAGGCAGAGAATTCCACAGATTCACAACTCTTTGACTGAAAAAGTTTTTCCTCATCTCAGTTCTAAATGGCCGACCCCTTATTCTTAAACTGTGGCCCCTTGTTCTGGACTCCCCCAACATTGGGAACATGTTTCCTGCCTCTAACGTGTCCAACCCCTTAATAATCTTATACATTTCGATAAGATCTCCTCTCATCCTTCTAATTTCCAGTGTACACAAGCCTAGTCGATCCAGTCTTTGGGAACATGTTTCCTGCCTCTAACGTGTCCAACAGTCATACTTGTCCTCTGACACTAAACAAACATTGTCTGCATAACATATAAACATTTATATATCATTAGCAAATTTGCAGATGATACTAAGCTGGGGGGTAGTGTGAATTGTGAGGAAGATGCAATAAGGCTGCAGGGTGACTTGGACAGGTTGTGTGAGTGGGCGGATACATGGCAGATGCAGTTTAATGTAGATAGGTGTGAGGTTATTCACTTTGGAAGTAAGAATAGAAAGACAGATTATTATCTGAATGGTGTCAAGTTAGGAGGAGGGGGAGTTCAATGAGATCTGGGTGTCCTAGTGCATCAGTCAATGAAAGGAAGCATGCAGGTACAGCAGGCAGTGAAGAAAGCCAATGGAATGTTGGCCTTCGTAACAAGAGGAGTTGAGTATAGGAGCAAAGAGGTCCTTCTACAGTTGTACCGGGCCCTGGTGAGACCGCACCTGGAGTACTGTGTGCAGTTTTGGTCTCCAAATTTGAGGAAGGATATTCTTGCTATGGAGGGCGTGCAGCGTAGGTTCACTAGGTTAATTCCCGGAATGGCGGGACTGTCGTATGTTGAAAGGCTGGAGCGATTGGGCTTGTATACACTGGAATTTAGAAGGATGAGGGGGGATCTTATTGAAACATATAAGATAATTAGGGGATTGGACACATTAGAGGCAGGAAACATGTTCCCAATGTTGGGGGAGTCCAGAACAAGGGGCCACAGTTTAAGAATAAGGGGTAGGCCATTTAGAACGGAGATGAGGAAGAACTTTTTCAGTCAGAGAGTGGTGAAGGTGTGGAATTCTCTGCCTCAGAAGGCAGTGGAGGCCAGTTCGTTGGATGCTTTCAAGAGAGAGCTGGATAGAGCTCTTAAGGATAGCGGAGTGAGGGGGTATGGGGAGAAGGCAGGAACGGGGTACTGATTGAGAGTGATCAGCCATGATCGCATTGAATGGCGGTGCTGGCTCGAAGGGCTGAATGGCCTCCTCCTGCACCTATTGTCTATTGTCTATTGTCTATTTCATTTGATAAAGTTCGACATATATAAGTCATATATACAGTACAAAGCAATATACCTGTAACGCTTTCAGAATTAGAAGAGATGTATTCCACAATTTTTCACATTTTTGGTCACACGCGTGGCTAAGAATGGTCCTGATCAATGTGGAATTGTCCCTGAGATAGACACAAAGTGCTGGAGCTACTCAGCAGGCCAGGCAGCATCTCTAGAGAAAGGAGATAGGTAACATCTCGAGTGGGGACCCTTCTTCAGACCCAAAATGAGCCCGACCCGCAACGTCATCTATCCTTTTCCAATGAGATGGGGAGGTTGTGAATGGGATTGTGAATGGGAGATGGTAAATTGAGATCCCAGCCTGTGATTGTGGAAGATGATTGCAGGCCAGTGATTGCAGACGGGAGCCTAACCAGGTTAAGGTTAAGGCGGGGAGACAGTGTGGAGGAAGCCTGGTGAGTTGCAGGAGATCAACATCTGGATGACAAGAAGTGGGAATTAACCAGGAGTGGGCTGCATCCCACAGTTGTGCTGGGAACTTCGCCTTTAATGCCTCTTTAAAGAGCACTGCTGCAAATACAGCCATATAATGAAGAGCTGCAGTTTGGAGAGTGACCAGCAAGGGGCACCCTTCTGACGATTGTGTGATCTCCCTTCCTAGGCAGCAACTCACAAAATGTTACACAGGCATTTACAAACTCCGGTCGGTGGCAAACGCAGAGATCGTCAACAGGAAGGGTGATTTGCAGCAGAAATGCATGGTTGAATTTGCGGATTGGCAAGATTCAACCTGGAAATGGTCACAAGCAGGTTTACGTCAGAAATAAGCGATTTTCACACAAGTGGTGCTGGCAAAAACTGTTCTTTGCGCCCAGGGTTTCCAGGACTAACTGGCATATGTTGCGAATGGTATGTTGGCATTCGTAGCAAGGGGATTTGAGTAAAGGAGCAGGGAGGTTCTGCTGCAGTTGTACAGGGCATTGGTGAGACCACACCTGGAGTATTGCGTACAGTTTTGGTCTCCTAATCTGAGGAAAGACATTCTTGCCATAGAGGGAGTACAGAGAAGGTTCACCAGATTCAACTATCTGTTGTTAGTACTTTGTCTATGCTCATCTCTCGTGCCTTTATGTCGAATTTGATTTCTGTACGGAAGTTGGGGTTGTGTTAAATGTGTAATGTGCTGCAGACATCCCACCCCGTCCCATTCTTCTTCTTCTTCTTGCGTTTGAGGCAGCAGAAGTTATGAAGCTGCCTCTGCTGTCTCTGTTTGTTGTCGTTCGCCTGACAGTTCGTCAGTTGACAGGGCTCACCACGGGGAGGTCGACAACACATTCATTCACCACTGGTCAAAACCCGAGCTGAGCTTTTTTATTTTGTTTATTAGGTGCAGGAGGAGGCCATTCGGTCCTTCGAGCCAGCACCGCCATTCAATGTGATCATGGCTGATCATTCTCAATCAGTACCCCGTTCCTGCCTTCCCCCCATACCCCCTGACTCCGCTATCCTTAAGAGCTCTATCTAGCTCTCTCTTGAATGCATTCAGAGAATTGGCCTCCACTGCCTTCTGAGGCAGTGAATTCCACAGATTCACAACTCTCTGACTGAAAAAGTTTTTCCTCATCTCAGTTCTAAATGGCCTACCCCTTATTCTTAAAATGTGGCCCCTTGTTCTGGACTCCCCCAACATTGGGAACATGATTCCTGCCTCTAACGCGTCCAACCCCTTAATAATCTTATACGTTTCGATAAGATCTCCTCTCATCGAACGGGAACAGTAAAAAATTCTCTCTCCCGAACGGAAACACGAACTTGTTTCTGTGTCGTGTCTCCGTTCCCGCTGCGGCCTACCACCAGCCATGCACCTGGGACCACCTGGGGCTCTGGTTCGCAGAGCCCACGGCCCGGACTCACCACCTGCGGCGCTGGCCGCCTTCGGATGCTGCGGGAGCGGCTGCGACTCGTCTCCGGAGGCTCCGGCGCGGGCCGCGTGGACGTCGGAAGCCCGCAGGCCCCTGGATGGGGGCCGACATCGGGAGCTCCGGCAGCGGCAGAGGCAGCGTGTTCGCCCGTCCCGAATCGCGGGGCTTGGGTCGGCCTGCCGCGGACCTTTCACCGTCCGGCGCGGCCTGGAATAGGCCGTGGACCTTTCACCGTCCGGCGCGGCGCTCCAATGTCGGGAGCCCCGACCGCCCCGACGTGGCAAGTTCAACAGCCTGACCTCGGGAGAAGACGGCAGGGAAGAGAAAATACATTTTGGCCTTCCATCACAGTGAGGAGGGACTGGAGGAGACTCACTGTGATGGATGTTTCTTTTGTTTGGTGTTAGTGTATGATTGTATGTGTTATTGCATTTTTATTGATTATTCTTATTGGTCTTAATGTTTCAACTGCGGGTAATGTTTCATTTCACTACACATTTATGTGTATGTGACAAATAAACGACTATTGACTATTGATATTGACATCCTTGTAAATTCCAGTGTATACAAGCCTAGTCGCTCCAGTCTTTCAACACAGTCTTCTCTCCAGGTGCTTTTGTCTGTCTTTTGTCGAAGTGACAGAGAAACGACAACTGCGGAGCATCTCGGACGACACAGCTCACCCCCTCCGTGACACACTGGTCAACCTGCGGAGTGCATTCAGCAACAGACTGGTCCCACCAAGATGCAGCACAGAACGCCACAGGAGATCCTACTTCCCTGTTGCTATCAAACTGTACAACTCCTCCCGTGGAGCTGGGGTCGTGGGGTAGACTGACTCTCTTCTGCCCACCCCCCACCCCCCAATCTTTGCACATCCCCTATCCGATCCACTCGTCATGTTTCATGTACCGTGTGTTGTATGACTGTCGCCAGATCAATTTCCCTCCTGGGATAAAGAAAGTTCTATCGTATCACATCGGAATCTAGTTGGCTCAATCCCACTTTCTCACAAAGGAAAGCCTGACTGTAACAATGATCCATTACAACGGAATGAGATTAGGTTAATGTGAGCAATGAGTGGAGAGTTCAAACATCAAAATGATTGAAAATGAAATCTAATGATAATCTAGTGTTCTAAGTGGATTATGAGTGCTTAATGTTCAGTTCACCTGAGGCTATACACTGTGTACCATGAATCTACATCACCGCTGTAAATACATATTCTTACCCCGTCATGTTGTGACATTAATCTCCTTCCCACAGAATGTTAAACAGGACAGACCAGTCGATAAGTAAAGCTGTGTGAGTTTGGTTGCATTATCAGTGTTTGCTCACTGCTTCTGAGTTGGGTGGTCCTTGGCTCACGTGCCATTTCAGAGATTCCCAGGGTCAAACGAGCTGCCTTTTCCATGATGTATTAGACTGAGCTCCCATCTGCCCTCTTGAGTAGATGTAAAGATTCCCGCTACACTTTTTCGAAATAGACCCTCCAGGCCAATATTTGTTACCCAAGCAACGAATAATTTGCCTTTTTTCACACTCTAAACCTGAGGTTCTGAAAAACACAATGTAAATGTTTATTTCTTGCACCCGAATTGTTAGGGCTTCGTGCAGTAGATAGCAGATGGTCAGGAACAACCCACAAATTACAGAAAGAACACAGAAAGAGGTCATTCTGTCCCTCAAATCTATGCCACCAGTCCTGGCTGCATCTAAATCATGAATTTCAATCCACAGAAATTTGTCAATCTCCGTTTGAAATTTTCCATCAGGCACTGTGTGGGGCCTGTCCCACTTAGGTGTTTTTTTAGGCGACTGCCGGCTACTGCAATAGTCGTAGTGGTCTGCCGAAAAACCGGCGACTGGACCCCCCCTACGACAATGTCTACGACAAGCTTCAACAACCTACCACCTAGTCGACATCAATCTACGGCAAGCTACTGACAACCGGCGACCCAATCGTCGCGACTTAGGACGTCCACCTACGACAACCTACGACCACACAGGCGGCAACCTACGACAACCGAAGTCGACCTACGTCTACCCGCGACAAGCTACGACCGTGTCGGCAACAACTGAAGACAATTCACGTCATTTTGGCCTCCGGTTTCGACGCCGGTACCTGTCGCCGGTCGACGTCGGCAGTCGCCAATGGAATTCAACGAAGTCAGCACCGGCGACAACCTACGTCACCTGGCGACAACCTACGACAGCGCCCCCATCAGGAGACGTCAAGCTACGATCATTGGCGTCAAACCAACCGTCGCCGAAATTTTGTTAACATTTCAAAATCCAGCGGCGACCAGAAAAACGCTACGACTCTTTGGAGATGACTCACGGCCGTACAGACGACACCCCGACAACCGTGTGGCCACAGCCTCGTCACCTGTAGTCGCTTAAAAAATCACCTAAGTGGGACATGGGTTCAAGGCGTTGGTAGAGCTGCTGCCTCACAGTGCCAGAAACTCAGGTCCAATCCTGACTATGGGTGTTATCTGTACGGAGTTTGTACATTCTCCCTGTGACCATGTGAGTTTTCTCTGGGTGCTCCAGTTTCTTTCCACATTCCAAAGACGTACAGGTTTGTAGGTTAGTTGGATTCTGTATATTGTCCCTCGTGTGTAGGATGAGGTAGTGGGATAACATAGAGCTACTGATGATCAATGGTAGGCATAGACTCAGTGGGATGAAGGGCCTGTTTCCATGCTGTATCTCTAAACTAAACTAAACTAAACTAAACTAAACTGATGCGGAGAGAGTGATAGATTTCCTCCACACTTTGTATGAATTTGTGCTTCCTTAAACATCTGGTTGTAATTTTAAATAATTTCTCAGCAAATAAATCTTTTTTTCCTGCCTACCACAGCAATTCCTTTAATCATCTTTAATTTTTCTATAGATCGCACTCCAATCTTCCAATGGCGAGGCAGTGTGTACCTCATCTATACAACGTGTTCTCAGAATTTAGTTCCTTTGGTCCTGAAACAAGACTTATTTATTTATGATTATGCCAACCTGTGATATAGCATCTATACTTGCAGTGAGTGCCAAGATTCTGGAAAATTGAGCAAAGCATAAAATCAAACTGCGGGAGAAACTCAGTGGGCCAGGCAGCAACTGTGGAAGAAAATGGACAGACATTGTTTCAGGTCGAGACTGACTCGAAATATCTCTCCATTTCCTTCCACAGATGCTGCCTGTCCTGCTGAGATCTTCCAGCAATTTAATTTTGCACATTTGCAAAAACACATTCAGTATTTCATATCAGAGTCGATGGCCTCAAAGTTGAAAAACACTTGAGAATTTTGGAGAGAATAGTTTTGGGGAGAATTTTGGGGAGCAGTATTTTCTCTCAGGAGATAACGCAAGTGTTAAGGCACAGAAGTGGAAATAGTAGATACAGGTCCATCACCGATTTTCCAGTAATTGGTGGTGTGGCACCTCCTTTAATCTGGATAAAATTACGAGAGTATTGTGTGTGGTTTTTCGGAACCTGTGCCTCTGTCCTGAAAGAGTTAATTGTTTACTTTGTTAATTGTTAATTCTTTATTTAAGTTTTTAGCAGTCCATGGTGCTTCAGAGATATGGGAGGGGTATAATTAGTGGGTCATAGGTATATCGTTACAATATTACTACATGACCACTGTTGGTCCAGAGGCTTTGGAACCAGGGGTGGTGGAAAATCGATGGTGTACCTGTATAACTTCAAAGCAAAACTGTGTGTTTTCTTAGGTTTCAGCAAATTATTTACTTGAAGAGCAATCAATATGTGGGTTTGAAACTAACTTTTAGGATATTTATAGACACAAAATGCTGGACTAACTCAGTGGGACAGGCAGCATCTCTGGAGAGAAGGAATGCGTGACTTTTAGGGTCGAGACCCTTCTTCAGGTATTTTGTATGGTCAATGTTTTATCCCTTGTTGGTCCCGATTGTCTACAAAGGTCCCAGATTTGCAATGGCTTTGCTACACCTTTTTCAGCTCCAGCATGCAAAAGCTGAGAGCATTTCAAAGTTAAAGGTTATGCAAAGATGTCTAACTTCCAAAGTAGGCTGCCCAGTATCACACTCCTGGAAAATCCAGGGCAATGATAAAGCCCCGGTTCTTATTGCATTAACCCACCACAAGAGGGCAGTGCTGGTTGAATTAAGGTCTTATTGAATCATTTTCATGCCACCGCCAGATGGCACAAACTCATACTTTTCGCCCATTCTGTTGAGCTTGAGTTAAATTGAATTTGCTTCTTCAACTCGGTTCATCTCTGGTGCCCCCAGTAATCTCTGTTTGGCAATGACCTAAAAATTGCAGCATGAATTTCATCACATTGCAGTCGGTAGTGAGGAAGGTAAATGCAACTTTAGTATTCATTTCGAGGGGATGAGAGTGTAAAGCTGAGGCTTTATAAAGTGTTGGTCAAGCCACATTTGGAATATTTTGAGCAATTTTGGGCCCCACTTCTGAGGAAGGGTATGGTGGCTTTGGACAGTGGCCAGAGGAGGTTTACGAGAATGATCCTAACATATGAGGAGTGTTCAATTGCTCTGGGCCTGTACTCGATAGAAGGGTAAGGGGGAATCTCATTGAAACTTACCGAATAGCGAAAGGCCTTGACAGAGTGAATACGGAGAGGATTATTTTTAGTTTAGAGATACAGCGTGGAAACAGGCCCTTCGGCCCACCGGGTCCGCACCGACCAGCGATCCCCGCACATTAACACTATCCTACACCCACTAGGGACAATTTTTTTACATTTACCAAGCCAATTAACCTACAAACTTGCACGTCTTTGGAGTGTGGGAGGAAACCGAAGATTTCGGAGAAAACCCACGCAGGTCACGGGGAGAACGTACAAACTCCGTACAGACAGCACCCGTAGTCGGGATCAAACCCGGGTCTTCGGCGCTGTAAGGCGGCAACTCTACCGCTGCGCCACCGTGCCGCCCTAAGGATGTTTCCAGTCATGGAAGAGTCTTGGATCAGAGAGCACAGCCTCAGAATAAAAGGATGTACCTTTAGAAAGGAGATGAGGAGGAATTACTTTTGGTGTTGAATCCGTGGAATTCATTGCCACAGAGGCTGTGGAGGCTAAGTCGTTGGATATTTTTATATCAAGTCAAGATTGATAGCGTCTTGATTAGTCAGGGCTTCAAAGGTTATGCAGTGAAGGCAGGAGAATGGGGTTAAGATGGAAAATTACATCCACCATGATCGAATGGCTGAACACACTTGATGGGCCGAATGGCCTAATTCTGCTCCTATGTCTTATGGTCTCAAGATCATCCTGAGGATGATGAAGACATCTTGCTATGAATTAGTTTCTATTTCACAGCAAACTTCAATGCAAGGGAGTGAAACATTTCCAATTTTAGACTCCAAGTGTCAATAGCTTGAGGGTGATCTAGTCTGAATCACATCAGGAGAAGAACACCTTTGCAGCAGAAGATATTCAGCTTTTTTTTAAATCTTAAAAACAAATGTTCTAAAAATATTGGGGAAAAAACTGTTTGATAGTCAAGAACCATTACAGAAAGATGTTTTTTTTTTGCTTTTGCTTTGATATCAGTCTGAAGAAGGGTCCTGACCTGAAATATCATTCCACTTCTCTCCTTAGCAACACCTCCCCCTTTTGTCTCCTTTAGTTTCCTTATGTCACCCATTGTCACCTTTCCATCTCTAGCCTCTGTCCATTCATTCGCCATTCAACCCCCCGCCCCGCCCCCCCCCCCCCCCCCCCCCGGCTCCCTCAACTGTACCCACGATCACTTGCCAGGATTTGTAATGCCCCCAACTTTTTTTCCAGTGTTCTCTCCCCCTCTACAGTCAGTCCGAAGAAGGATCCCGATTTGAAACTTCACATGTCCATGTCCTCCAGAGATTCCGCCTGACCCTCTTGAGAAACTCCAGCACTTTGTGTTGGAAGCAAGATTCCAGTATCTGCAGTTCATTGTAGCTGCATCTTCCTTTATTGTTCCAGATTCCATGATCTGCAATCTGGGTCAGCTCCGCATCTCTGAACGAGGATATCAGTGGAGTGTCAGGAAGAGGTCATAGTTGTTCAGGCATCCATGGGCTGAGATATCTGATCAATCATTCCACACACTGATCGCTCTTCAGTTTTAGTTTTAGATATACAGCGTGGAAACAGGCCCTTCAGCCCATTGAGTCCGCGCTGAATAGCGATCACCCGTGCGTTAGTTCTATCCTACACACAAGGGACAATTTACTGAAGCCAATTAACCTACAAACCTGCACGTCTTTGGACAGCGGGAGGACCCAGAGAAAACCCACGTGGTCACAAGGGGAACGTGCAAACTCCGTACAGACAGCACCCGTAGTCAGGATCTGTGGAATTCTCTACCTCAGAAGGCAGTGGAGGCCAATTCTCTGAATGTATTCAAGAGAGAGCTAGATAGAGCTCTTAAGGATAGCGGAGTCAGGGGGTATGGGGAGAAGGCAGGAACGGGGTACTGGTTGAGAATGATCAGCCATGATCACATTGAATGGCAGTGCTGGCTCGAAGGGCCGAATGGCCTCCTCCTGCACCTATTGTCTATTGTCTATTGAACCCGAGTCTCTGGCGCTGTAAGTCAGCAACTCTGCCACCGTGCCACCTGTAATGAAAAGCAACTCTGCTTTGAACTTATATCCCCTAGTTCCATGTCTGTGATTTAAATTAAAGCAGTCTTCTAGATTTGCCTTTACACAGAATTACAGAAAGGTTGCATTGCGAAAGGGATCCAATCGGGTCACTGACTCCACACTGGATCATTATAAGAGAAACCCAGCTATTCATTGACCTGTCCTCTACTCATCGTTGTGCAAATGTTTTTTTTCCCCCGTCGTATATTTGTCCCGTTTCCATTTGAACATCGTGATCAAATCTGCCGCCATTCCTCCCCCAGCCTTGGCATTCCAGACCCCAACCACTCAAGAAAAATAATTTTGCTCGTGTTTCTTTTGATTCTTTAGCCAGTTACCTGTACTTTTTCATCCACATAAAAGATGCAAATTATACTTTAAAAAGAAATCGTCACAAGGATATAACCAGGGCAGGAGGGCTTGAGTTACAACGAGAGGAGAGACTGGATGAGGTGGTATTTGGTTCAGATTATTATTATTATTGTCACATCTATCAAGACACAGTGAATATCTTTGCTTTGTGTGTGTTCCAGGCAGATCATACCAAGCAGTACAAACACGGAAAGGAAACGGAGTATCGAATATAGTATTACAGCTACAGAGAAAGTGCAGATTTTAAAAAAGTTCAAGGGGCACAATGAGATAGATTGGAAGATCCAGAATTAATACTTATGAGAGATCTGTTCAAGGATCTGTGTTGGGTCCACTGTTGTTTGTCATTTACATTAATGATCTGGATGATGGTGTGGCAAATTGGATTAGTAAATATGCAGATGATACTAAGATAGGTGGAGTAGTTGATAGTGAGGTAGATTTTCAAAGTCTACAGAGAGACTTGGGCCTTTTGGAAGGGTGGGCTGAAAGATGGCAGATGGAGTTTAATGCTGATAAGTGTGAGGTGCTGCATTTTGGTAGGACAAATCAAAATAGGACGTACAGGGTAAATGGTAGGGAATTGAGGAATGCAGTGGAACAGAGGGATCTGGGAATAACTGTGCATTGTTCCCTGAAGGTGGAATCTCATGTGGATAGGGTGGTATTGGTTGCTTGCCTTTATAAATCAGAGCATCGAGTATAGAAGTTGGGATGTAATGTTGAAATTGTACAGGGCATTGGTGAGGCCGAATCTGGAGTATGGTGTGCAGTTCTGGTCGCCAAATTATAGGAAGGATGTCGACAAAATGGAGAGGGTACAGAGGAGATTTACTAGAATGTTGCCTGGGTTTCAACACTTAGGCTACAGAGAGAGGTTGAACAGGTTGGGTCTTTATTCTTTGGAGCGTAGAAGGTTGAGGGGGGACTTGATAGAGGTTTTTAAAATTTTGAGAGGGACGGACAGAGTTGACGTGGGTAGGCTTTTCCCTTTGAGAGTGGGGAAGATTCCAACAAGGGGACATAGCTTCAGAATTGAGGGACAAAGGTTTAGGGGTAACATGAGGGGGAACTTCTTTACTCAGAGGGTGGTGGCTGTATGGAATGGGCTTCCGGTGGAAGTGGTGGAGGCTGGCTCGATTTTATTATTTAAGAGTAAATTGGATAGGTATATGGATAAGAGGGGATTAGAGGGTTATGGTCTGAGTGCAGGTAGATGAGACTAGGTCAGGGAGAATGGTTGGCGTGGACTGGTAGGGCCGGACAGGCCTGTTTCCGTGCTGTAGTTGTTATATGTTATATGTTAAGAGTCTGCTAACAGTGGGCTAGAAACAGTTCCTGAATTTGGTGGTACGCGTTGTCAAGATTTTGTATCTTCTCCCTGACAGGAGAGAGAAAAGAGAAGAGAATGACAGGGGGGTGGGTGTAAGTGGTTGTTGGTTATGTTAGTTGCTTTCCCAAGACAGTGTGAAGAGTAGATAGAGTAAATGGGGAGGCGGGTTGTGTAGGGAGTGAGACTGGTTTGGGTGATGGACTGGATTACTCTACAATTCCTTGCAGACTTGGGCAGAGCGGTTGCCAAATCAAGCTGTGATGCATCCCAATGGGATGTTTTCTACAGTGCATCTGCGGAAACTGGTAGGAACCATTGGAAACATGTAAAAAGTCCTTAGTCTTCAGAGGCAATGGTGTACTTTCTCAGCCATAGGTGAAAACGAAGGAGTACATGGATGCGAACAGTGGGACTAGCAGGATGACTTGGGTGTGGGGGGGCAGAGGGAGAGAGAAAGCACGGGTTACTTGAAATTAGTGAAATCAATATTCATACAGTTGGGTTGTAAGCTGCCCAAGCGAAATATGATGGGACTTGCTGCTACTTTCAAGGAACATTAAAATTGAATGCCAAAGTCCTCTCATTCCTAAGATCCCTACCTTTTACTGTACGTGTATTTGACTTCCCAAAATGTCTCACTACTTTCCATAATAATTCAAAGTTTGCTCACCACAAGATGTCCAAGGTCTAGACTGACGCTCCCTGTGTGGTTGAGAGGAGGCGTTGGTCAGATGAAGGTGGCAGGTAGGTGACGTTTTAAATCATGCCCTCACCACATTCAGGTGACACGAAAACTCACATGGAGGATGAGAAGAGACTTAAAGCAGGACTTGACATGAAAAAAAAAGTTATACTGTGTTTACGGCAAGAGATATAAGACACTGTGAGACCTGGGAAAAACTGTGCAGTTCAAACTTGCTTAAGGTAGCTTGAACAGAGACCACAGCCCAAGCTTACCAAGATGGCGATTGGTAAAATGTAACATAAATGACGTAAATATAAATGAAGCTTCAGAAAATTGGTTCTATTCATTAAAAATCAAGGAAATTGCAGAGCGACCTCATTGAGGATATTGATTGAAAGATATCGCATGGAAACAGGTCCTTTGGCCCACCAGGTCCACGCCGACCACTAATCACACGTTCGCACTAGTTATCCTACATGGATATCCACTTCCTACACACTTGGGGCAATTTGCAGAGGACAATTGACCTATAAGCCTGTACGTCTTTGGGAAGTGCGAGGAAACTGGAGCAAAACCCACCTGTTTACAGGATGATTAGGAAGTGCATCTGGGGAGAAGGCAGGAGAATGGGGCTGAGAAAAAAAGATTGATCGGCCATGGTTGAATGGCGGAGTACCAGATGGGCCGAATAACGTAATTCTGCTCCTATAACTTATGAACTTATTCACGTACAAACACTACACAGAGAGCACCAGTGGTCCAGATCAAACCCAGGACTCTGGCGCTGTGAGGCAGAAGCTCTGGGGGGTCTTGGGAAGATATATGAGTTGGGATGAGGAAGGAGAGATAGCCATTGCATAGGGTGTTGGGGAGTGTGTTCCCAAGTTCAATGACAGATGTAGGATCAATATTTTGCAAGACAGCTGTTTGAAAGAAGGTGGGGAGGATGTATGAGGAGAGCAGGATTGTTAAATGGGAATAGATGAAAGAGTGGTCTTCAACCATAAATGTTATGTTTTGAATACATTTCCTTCTGACATAAAAGGAGGCTATTTGGCTCATTAACTCCATAGCGCTCAGAATAATTCCATCGAACCTTTACCCTCAATTATTTCCCTGTAACCGATTGCCTCCAAATTGTCTAATAACTCCAGTCTGATGTCTGATTCTCCTTCACTCAGAATAGTCAATTGTGGCGCAGCGGTAGAGTTGCTGCCTTACAGCGCCAGAGGCCCCGGTTCTATCCTGACCGTGGGTGCTGCCTGTATGGAGTTTGTACGTTCTCCCCGTGATCGCGTGGGTTTTCCCCCAGGTCCCCCAGTATCCTCCCACACTCCAAAGACGTACGGGTTTGTAGGATAATTGGCGTCAGTAAAAAAATCGTAAATTGTCCCTAGTGCGTGGTGCGTGTAACGGGGATCGGTGGTCGGCACGGGCTCGGCGGGCTGAAGGTCCTGCTTCCGCGTGGTATCTCTGCACCTGTATCTGTAATTAACCTGCCAATCGCACTTCATTAAGGCATGGGGGGCAACCTGGCAAAATCCAGGCCATCACAGCGAAAACGTGCCAACTCCGCGCAGCCAGCAAAGAACCCAAGGTCATAAGCAAACTGGTGAAGGCTGGCGCTGTGAGGCAGTGGCACTGTCTTCTGCACCATTGTGCGAACTCTGTTTCTCTCTCCAAGGATGCTCCTTGACCTGCCGTGTTTTTCCAGAATATTTTAGTTCTTTTTTAAAAGAGAAGCTGGTGCTGCTGTTGGGGGGAACGAAGGCTGATGCAGACAGTGTGTGCTGAGTGTAATTCTATAAAGCGAGTCTGATTCATCACTGGGCATTATGCCTCAGAACTCTCACAATACACAATAGACAATAGACAATAGACAATAGGTGCAGGAGGAGGCCATTCGGCCCTTCGAGCCAGCACCACCATTCAATGTGATCATGGCTGATCATTCTCAATCAGTACCCCGTTCCTGCCTTCTCCCCATACCCCCTGACTCCGCTATCCTTAAGAGCTCTATCTAGCTCTCTCTTGAATGCATTCAGAGAATTGGCCTCCACTGCCTTCTGAGGCACTGAATTCCACAGATGACCGAAAAAGATTTTCCTCATCTCAGTTCTAAATGGCCTACCCCTTATTCTTAAACTGTGGCCCCTGGTTCTGGACTCCCCCAACATTGGGAACATGTTTCCTGCCTCTAACGTGTCCAATCCCTTAATAAACTTATACGTTGCGATAAGATCTCCTCTCATCCTTCTAAATTCCAGTGTATACAAGCCTAGTCGCTCCAGTCTTTCAACCTATGACAGTCCCGCCATTCCGGGAATTGACCTAGTAAACCTACGCTGCACACCCTCAATAGCAAGAATATCCTTCCTCAAATTTGGAGACCAAAACTGCACACAGTACTCCAGGTGCGGTCTCACTAGGGCCCTGTACAACTGCAGAAGGACCTCTTTGCTCCTATACTCAACTCCTCTTGTTATGAAGGCCAACATTCCATTGGCTTTCTTCACTGCCTGCTGTACCTGCATGCTACCTCTCACGCCTCCTCTCAGTCCCAATGCTCCGGTCCTCATCGACAGCAACATTTAACCTTGAGGCCTTAGGAACTGAGCTCAACTGAGCTTAATTGAAATGGTCCACAGACTGCCACCTCCAACTCCTACCCACCTCTAAAGGACGGTGGGGCAAATTGGTTTTCATGATTCTTGATTTGGTTGGCTTGGTTCTCCGATGTTGTATTTACTCTCCGATTCCCAGTGTCAGCAGCCAAAATAAATTTCAAGTCCTTCGCTGTCCAAATATGGGAGGGATAATGCATACCAAATGGGCTGCAATGAGTCAACAGGTTTTCACTGTCAATGGTTCCAAGTGTTAGTCAGCCACTCGAACAGGGTTGTTTCTGAATCCGTTTTCAACAGTGTTGCAGAACGCAAATATCGGCATTCAAATTCTCTGCCCTTCTTTTGTCTTCTCACCAGCTTGCTTACAGTTTTGTACAAAAGTGTTGCCATGAGCACAGGTTAATTCTCAGAGTCACAGATGCATGGCTTGGTTGCATGACAAAAGACGTCAGCTTAGTCCTCACGTCCACGGTCCTGCAAATTCTTTCCTTCCAACTGCTTCTCCAGTTAAAAGGGGCAATGGAGTCTGCCTCCACGACTACGCCAGACAGACAGACAGTCTCGACCCCGAAACGCCACCCATTCCTTCTCTCCAGAGATGCTGCCTGACACGCTGAGTTACTCCAGCATTTTGTGTCTATCCTCAGTCAGTGGTTTCCAGACTTTAACCTTTCGTCGTTTAAGTAAGGCAGAAACAAGGAACTGCAGACGCTGGCTTACACCAAAGATAGACACAGAGTGCTGGAGTAACTCAGCGGGACAGGCGGCATCTCTGGAGAGAAGGAGTGGGTCAGGGTCGTTCTTCAGACTGCAGTCAGAGATGCTGTCTGTCCCGCTGAATTACTCCAGCATTTTGTGTCTATCTTTACATTCTTCAGCCACGGACAGCCTTCAGCATGTTGTCACGGCTACAGTCACATGCCTTCAGCTGATGCACACAGGATGCCTACTGACACACCAGCAGTGACAAAGGTGGTACTGCCTTGCTCGCCCCGATAGTTCCGTTCAGTTTAGTTTAATGTCACCTGTACCAAGGTACAGTGAAAGTGTCAAAATAAGCGTGTGTCAGTCCTCGTTGCTCTCTGCTGTACTAGGATCCAGTACTGAGGACCACTCGCAGCAGGATGGTCAGATACTGTGAATCCATAATGTGCCGTGATTGATAATCGGTATCATGAAAGCAAATATCAGGACACACTACCAGACCACCAACAACAGGCACTGAATGGGGGGGGGGGGGGGGGGGGGAGGGGGGGGGAGGTTGATTGCTTCACACATCCAAGTTTTGCAAGTACTGGCAAGCTGTCACATAATGGTGAAATCAACATTAGCACACTCCCACACACGCAACAAACACACGCGCACTCACAAACACACACATAAACACACAAACATATACGCACCTAAACAAACACACACAGGCAAACATAGATGTGCAGACACACAGACAAACACACACACAAATGGGCAAACATAGATGTGCACGCACACACACAAACATACACACACACACGTAAACATATATATATACACATATATATATATATATATTGTGATATCATGAGAGGTAGAGTCATAGAGGGGAGATACATTTCCTCCTGGTGGATGCAACAAGGACCACAAACCATCATGGCTGCCAGCAAAAGACTACAAAACCCATAGCTGACACTGATTGCTGCTGACACTGATTGCTGCTGAAACAGAGTACCTTGGTTACACAATAGGGCGTGGCCTTGTTAAACCTCAAGATGCTAAACTAAGGGCCATCCAAGATTGGCCACGACCTGTATCAAAGAGACAAGTAAGATCCTTTATAGGCCTTGC